>NC_057921.1:51308774-51608774 GCF_018873765.1 Telopea speciosissima | reverse complement strand
ATGAATCCTCTTTTTGAGCTGGCCAAAAAGTTGGGTGAGCAGAAAGAAAATCAACAATTTCTAGGCAAAATTGTTTTCAAATGCTTTTATTACGAGAAATTGATGATCTAAAAAAGAAAAAGAAAAAGAAAATAACAAAAGTTACAACACCTTGCTCTTACAACATATTTAAAGAAGAGATGTAATTTAATCATCCTTCCAACAAGGCCTTTGGGTCTCTGCCTCTTCACCAAGGTTCAGGCCGCCTGACATGCCTCATGGCAGGAATGGGTGAGCTACACAGCCAACCTTTAGAGAACCAAGCAATTGAAACTTAATACAATTTTTCTCGTCCCAACTGGTCTCTCTTTTCTTCCGTCAGAACTCACAAGTTTGATCTGAATTCCAGAGGAAAAGAAAACCTGAACTGGGGAAACAATCATATGAACAAATGGGTATCTAGTTTGAGTAGGTGGCAGCTAAGCCAGCTTCCTTATGTCTCTTTCCTCTCACATCCTCACCCAAAAGAAAGACGCTAACCAAGCCCAATTGGCGAATTCACCAAATCATGACTGAGTTCTTCCATGCTTCAGTAATGCATCGCAGAGCCTTGCAGAATCCAAGTTGTCCCTAACATTGTGCACTCTTATGATGTTTGCACCACCCAAAATCCCCGCAGTGACAGCAGCAACTGTTGCAGAATCTCTTTGAGTGGCATCTGGCCGATTGCAAACATCACCTAAAAATCTCTTTCTAGAGGGTCCAATCAAGATGGGTGCACGAGAAACAGCCAAGCTCCTCATTGCTAACTCTCGTCGAATGGTCGGCAAACCCATTAGGATGTCCAAATTGTGCTCAGTATTCTTGGAGAATCCAATTCCAGGATCAATAATAATACTCCATGCCGGGACCCCTGATGTTTCAGCATCTCTGACCCGCAAATATAACTCAGAAGCGACCTGGACACAGACATCTTCATATTGTAGATTTTCATCACTCTGCATAGTACGGGGGTCCCCCCTCATGTGCATTGCAACGTAAGGAACCCCAAGATCTGCAGCAACCTTAAGCATTTTAGAATCTAACTGCCCACCAGATACATCATTGATAATATGAGCCCCTCTTTTCACTGTTTCCAGAGCAACTTCTGAGTGAAAAGTATCCACAGATAAGAGCTTCCCCTCTATCTCTGGTAGTTCACGAATAGCTTCTAGAACAGGTACTAGTCTATCTAGCTCTTCTTCCACAGAAATCCAAGATGCAAATGGACGTGTGGATTGTGCACCAATATCAATAATATCTGCCCCTTCTGAGACCATCAAGCGGACCTGAGAAACTGCAGCTTCTACTGATTGAAACCTTCCACCATCACTGAAACTATCAGGAGTCAGATTAAGAACACCCATGACATGGGTTCTTTTTGACCAGTCCCATAAGTGATTTCCAACAGGCAAAACCCGTCTAAGTCCATCGCTTCCAATGAGGGAGTCACCACCAAGTTTCTCCCATGATTCAAAAAGTCCTCCAGATTGCTTAGAAAAGGAATGCCACCTTGCCACTACATCACTTTCTGTGGCCAATCCAAGTAAATCTATTAGTGGGGCCATTACAAAGGGTCTTTCCCAAATCCTCTCATGTGGAACAGTAAGAACATCAGAATTGATCTTGAAATTCCCATAGAACAATATGTCTAGGTCAATTGGTCTTGGGCCATATCTTATTCCAGCAGTTCGGCCCATGTCTTTCTCAATTTGCTTAAGTGCCGCCAATAATTCATGTGGTCCAAGATTTGTAATACCTCTAACTGCAGAGTTGAGGAACAATGGCTGATCAGTAACATACGCAGGCTCTGTCTCATATAAACATCCATGTCTTGTTATCTGGATACCCAGCTTCTTCATTAAACGCAAAGCTTCATTGAAATTATGAAGTCTATTACCCACATTGCTCCCCAAAGCAATTACAACTTCCTGTTCTGGAGGATGAACTTCAATTGAGGTAGTTGTAGATGAATGGAGGAAAGAAAGATACGTTACTGCAAGATGAAAATCAGCACACGGATCACTAAAATAGTTCAGTAAAAACCTTTATTTTTTTCTACTGAGGTGTTCATACTAATTTTTATCTATAATAGCATACTTCTGTACCCTAGATAATTAAGTAAGCAGTAAATTTTTGCATTCCCTTCTATGAAGTACTAAAAGGAAAACATATGGAGTTTAGCCAAGATTATGTATGTTTTTACATGACCCACCGTTAGATGACTACTAGCAAAATTCCTAACTGGCACCATAAAAAGTGGGGTTACTGGCTTTGTGCACCTGCATCTGTATCATGTATGTAATGGTTCTATGCATATAACAAAGAACCTGAACAACTGAGGACCCTTACAAGGTTTCTCAACAGTGCAGTATTAGAATGTGCCAAAATCACAATTGTATGCCCTGTAGTAGATGTTGAGTGCCTAAAACTAAATTGAAGTACAGTAAGCCAATACAAGACAATAATGGAGATTACCTCTAGACCAATAACTGATCCCTTTAAAACGAGGTTTAGAGGGAAGTATTTGCTTGAATATGTTCATGCCACAGGTGGTTCTCAAAAACCTGAAAGTAAGTCACAAGCGCAAGAGGGAAAGTTGATGATGAAGTCAATCAGCCTGTGGCCCAGAACTCATTCAGTTATAACTCAAACAACATACAAAGACACTTCATTTCCTCGAACAGTCCAGTTTGGCAATATTCTTTCCTTGCTTTCAGAAATATATCACTTGATTCACCCTATAAGCAATGTCACAAAACACGTAAATGTATACAACAATTTTAAGTGCTAGAAAAATCAATAAAGAATAAATCCATGAAAAATTTACAGAGTCTTTTAAACATCCAATAAGCTAGTAACTTATTGTGAAGATAGTAAAAGTTCAGGCAATTGTTTACAACAACAAACAACAAACTCAGCCTTATCCCAACTGAATGGGGTCGGCAACATGGATCCTTGCAAAACAGAGTTAAAAAAAATGAGAAAAAAAAAAAAAGTAAGAGGAAAGAGGCATAGCCCAAGAAGTCAAGAAAATCTCAGCTAGATCAGGTTGGCAACATGGATCCTTGCCCTCCAATAGGCTCTATCCGAGGGCATACTTGGTAAAAGACCCAGACTACTTAGGCAATTGTTTAACAAATAAATATTGAACTCCATATATTACATTTCATAGTCATTCCTGATGCGGATCCTGGGTCCAGAAACCCTAATTGGATCGCTGTGGGCCCACTAGTGACAAATAGCACAAATTGAATGAGTAATGGCAATTTTGTAATATTCAGAACTGTTTAGTACCTTCGTGGAAGTGAGGAATAGGAGTAAAGACAATTCAGTAACTGGAAGTAGGGGACAAGGGTAATACTGGAAATTAATTTGGTGAGGGGTTAAAACGGAAATAAAGTTTCAAAGTCAGGGGGTTTAACTGTAATAACAAGGGGCAGGGGCTTATGGGTAAATAGAAGAATATATCATCTACTTCTTCTTTCACGATAGAACAAGGAAACAGCGGAAACCTATACTGGTTTTGAGTGAGAAAACTCACTCAACCAAGCTCTGTTATTCTCGAAACTTCAGGCACCAGTTCCTAAAACCTAAGACACTTAGAAACACCGAGTACCAGTCCCGAGAACCAGGTAGGGTCCTGGTATTAACTGGCTGCAATAAAGATGGATGATGATTCAGAAACCAGATCTGGATATGGTTTCGATTCTCACAGTGTGGGAAGCATTAGAGGTCAAGGTTCTAGGGTTTGAATCGCCTAAGGGTAGCTTACAGATGGGAATCGATCAATCCCTTCTCAGATCAACATGGTTGGCTGTACCAGAAATCTAAGAGCAGAAGTTGATAAAAATAACAAGGGGGAATCGCAGGGAAGAGGGAGATAGATCGTACCTGAGATGAGAGATAGGATGAGAGAATATCAGAGGGAGGGATGAGAACTGCACACTCACTCAGCTCTGGGCAGCAACAGAGGTAAGCTTTTCATTCAATTTTTCAAACCTCGATCAGTCTCCAAATCGATGGGTTACAATTACATGCCCCATTTATAAAATAAAAGTCCTAATCCTACCTTGAACCTGAAATATAATTGGAGTTTTCCACTTCTTCTGTTCCTCTTATTTATTTATTTTTTTTTGCATTGGGGGAGGGGGGGGAATCCTCAGTGATATATAGTACCTGTGCCAGTCTTTCATAAAATTTATAGGGAAAAAGAACGCTGCCTGGTCGCGTGCAGCATGTGCCCAATCACAGCCCCCCCCCCCCCTTCTGAAATGACTGCCCTGCCCCCTACAAAATGAAAAATCTCCCTGTCATGCCCTTCCATGTCCCGTGCTGGTGCAGGGGCCAGACGACCGGGCAGTGTTCTTCCTGAAATTATATATCTCGGAATCAAATTTTAAATTTTATATTAAAATAGTTCATAGAGATTAGTGACAATCTTGTAATTTCAGAAGACTCCCACTTGTACCAGATTGATGTTTTGATGTGATCTCAGGTTCCGGAAACCTTAAATTAGATCACTATGGGTCCACCAAAGAACAAATAATTCAATTCTAACAGATCAGTGACAATCTTGTAATTTCAGAAGCAAATACGCACCTTATAAGTAAGGTAATCAGTGAAAGGACCCAGAGCCAATCATCAACTGAATAAATCAAGCAAATTCGCTGACATCTGGTAATGGTGTGAGGCCATTGGTGAGAGACTGACCCTATCCCTTTTCCCTACTTCTCCCTTTCTCCTTTATTTTTTCTTCTTGAGTTTCTATTTTCATGATCTGCAACTGTACTACTGTTGGAAGCTACTGGGAATCTGGGATAACTCAAAGGCTAATGAAGTGTTGTTGATAAATTAAGTCTGATCCATCAAGGCATTCATCAGTTCTGGTGTTTGGAGTTTGATCTATGCCCTACGGCAGCCTTCATTCTAGAATTTCTTCCAGAAAATTCGAGTGGTGATATCTCTTTATCCTTCCATTAATTGAAATCCATATTCTGGTATGTTCACTCTATCTTTGGCCATCTTCATTAGCAGTTAAGAGCCATCCCATGGTTACAAATTCCTGTGCTGTTAAGTTACTAAATCAGAATCTTAAGTTTCTAATTTGATTCACATTCATAACTGTTGATCTAGCCGTCTTATAGAATCAAGTTTTTGAAGATTTGTGGGGCTCCCTGCATCCTACCTTCGACTGTAAGTTAGGTTCCATCAGAGTTGGCCTTAGGACTATTCCTTATGTTACTATTTTGGGAATAAACTGCCACTTCAGCTTCTGGTTTACTGTTGCATCCAAAAGTTTGGGAGTGTATTACCGAGTTGATTAATCACTGCTTTACAAAATATTGACAGCATTCTGAATTGTGGACAAGAATTTTCTCAAGTTACTAATTTAGACAGCAAGTGACCGTTCTAGTAACTGTTTTGTTATGGAGTGAGACCAGTTCCTGGACTGAACACTATTCTGGGGGTTAATTCCTGTGCTGTTTCCCTACACTGGTGGTCTTGTTTCAGACCCATTATGACTTATTACTGCTGTTACAGAAGTGTTTGTTTGCTATAAACCAGTACCCATCGGTCCTGTTTTGGGTTGTAAGTCAGAACTGTTGATTAGCGTGACTAAGCACTATCAAAACCCTATCCTGATCCAGTGGTCTACTGACACAAGATTTGAGGTTTTGCAAAAGGCAAAACCTCTAAAATGCCATTACAAGATAGTACAACACAGATTTGGTCATTAAAAAGGGTGTACCCAATGCATGAGGCTCCCGCCACTGCGGGGTCTAGGGAGGGTCATAATGTACGCAGCCTTACCCCTGCTTTCGCATAGAAGCTTTCCTTACGGTTGCACCAAGGCCCACCCTCTAAGGAAATCAATGAAAACAAACTTCTTAGTAGAACAGTTATTGTACAGTTTTGTTACCCCCAATAAATATGAAATGACATTCAAAAGTGAAGTTTGATCACCTCCTGAATTGAAATAGTCCAGTTCAAGCATGAGCAAGCATCACTAACCATCCATTACCAAGATACCAGTTATGCTTTGACAAATGCATGGTCATGAGATTGACTAAACAACAACTAATACCATCTCATCAAGATATGTTTCAAGGAAGCCTTATCTCAGCCACCCCTTTTTCTCCCAAAGGATTAGCATCAAAATATGAAAAGCCCCAAAGAGTAGAAACCTATACTTTGCTTTAGTATGTTGTACTTCCAATCAAAATAAACACTTAAAGAGCCCACTCTTAAGTAAATATTGATACCTGTTAACATAAAAGGAAGGAGACAATGAAAACAAAATCAAGAAACCCAAGCCAGGTTCAAAATGTACAGAAACTGAAACATCTCAATCCCAGTGAAAAATGCCAACATCCAAATCACTTAGAGACACAATCAAAGAACTGACACAAAGAGCATATCTTGAAATTTTCAGAAAGAGAGCACCAAATCAAAGAAAATAAATAATGGAATAGTAAATGAATACAACCATGTAGTTGGTAGTTGATATTTGAAATCAGAAAGAAAAATTTCTTAAATGCCCAAAACACACCACTCATATCTCACAATTCATTCCCCTTAATGGTGCCACCGTCCTTTCTGCATTGACACCAACTTGCCAGGGATCCCTGATGGATGGCGACCCAGTTAATTGTATCACTGGATCTACCCATTGTTGGTGAGTTAGAGAATGAGAGGATGCCTAGGGAATGTGGGGCTAAGACCTGGATGGATCCAATGTTTTAGACCTGCCAACGACAGCTTTCTGGAGGTTTGAGCAAAACACCTAGACAAGGCTTTTGATTAAGCAATTTGTTCGCTTCAGAAAGGACTTTTCAATGCTGACCAGGATGTGGATGATATTGATGATGTGAGTGCATGGGAGGATTCCCATACACACATCAACATTCTACCTATATACATCCATCAGACACGAGTGGAACACCAACATAGCATCTGAAGTTCTGAACTCTCTCTGCAACCTAAGTCAACTCGATACACGACCCATGTTGGGTATAGACCAATTTTGCACAACAGTAAGTACCTTTAGCAAATTCGAGTTCTTCAAACAAGAAATTCCAACATAACTAGGAAGTGCAGACCCAAAGAAGCGATAGAATTCATCCCCCAAGTGAGAAACCTTCCGTTTCTTCATGTCATTAAAATAGTGTTGGACATTGGAGAGACAGAACTTACCCAAAAAAAAAAAAAAACATTGGAGAGAGAGAGGATTGACGGATTGCTGCGAAAACCTAATTGAAAATGGCGTTTGAAATTTTGTCAGTAGGTTTGAAAAATCGGTAGAAACTGAATGAGAAGATAGGATTCGAAATGGAAGTAATTAAAGTTTAAGCTTGGGAAAAAGAGAGGGATCGAGAAGAGCTGTGGAGAGACTGAAGTACGTTGCAGAGAGGAGGATTTCAACAAATATCGTTACTTTCAGAGGGGTTTCTTAGTAAGGTAAGGAAACCAAAGCCGCCATTTTTGGAGAAGGTAGTATAGAATGAATCACAACAGATATATTGATTAAAATGTAATAGAAAAACGGAAAATAAATGCAAAATGTCCATTGCCACTGATTAATTACTTGAAGATACGTAAAGCCAAATGAAGTACCTCAAAGAAGCTTGAGTGGGAGGAACCAAGATGCGCCACCGGGGAAGTTGCAGGAGAATCGGAATCACGGGCCCTTTCTTCTTTTCTTTTATATTTTCTAACCAGACAAGTGAAGGGTTTAGGTTTTTTATTAGTAGATAAAGCAATACAAGTATTAGGATATTCACTGTCATAAGAGCTTATTAGTTAGTAAGTTTGAGAACGGCAATTTAATGATAAATACAATCATTAAATGGGTTAGACAGTAATAATACGAATCGTTATCTCGTCCAATTCGCTTTCTACTTCAATTTTTTCAATTTCTCACATGAGAGCGGAAATGACCATCCTACCCCCTGTCTGAAAACACTGCCCAGGGTGGGATCCACTCCCCCCTATTCGAGGAATTGGAGGTGCCCGCAAATGGGAGGTGATAATTATTCTCCCCCCTATTCGAGGAATTGGAGGTGCCCGCAAATGGGAGGTGATAATTATTTGTAATAATACTGACTTTAACCAAAAAAAAATAGCAATAATACTAATAAAAAATTCAGCGGATACATATTTAATATGCCTGCACTGTGATACAGAGAACAGCGCCCCCAACAAAATAATAGATGAAAGCAAAACCTCACAACTGGAATAAGCACAATATAATATCCTCTATTTTCAAGTGATAGGCTCTCCCTAACCTCTAGTGTTTTCATTTATTGGGCATATTTATCAAACCTTAAACCCATAAACCCGACTACCAAAATGGGGAAAAATCATAAACTTGGAGAATTGACTCATTTGCTAACCGATTGATCTGAGGGAATTGTAAAATCATTATTAACTTTTCTAAAGCTACAACGGCTACAACTACAGGAAATCACTCAACAGTGGGAATAGGGGCTGTAAACTTTGTTGGGAAATTGATGTCGTATATTCCCCACCATGAATTTGGCAGGGATGGAGGGAAGAACATAAACCTAAATGTCAGATGGAGAAGAAGTAATGGGGTAGGCTTGTTGGACGTTTGAACCATCTGAAAGCTTACTCAAACACCTTCACAATGGGAAACCTCAAGATCCAGCAGCTTATAGTTTGATTAATACAAGAAGAAGAAGGGGGCCAAGGTCTGCTTCAAGTACCGTTGCAATCGTTGGGCCGAACGGAGATGGAGAAGAAGAGGAGGAACGGAGAGTGTTCCCACCACTGCAATCGCAGCCTACAATCGCCTTAGATGGAGAGTATATGAAGAAGAGGAAGGGGCATGGGGTATTGAGCCTTAAATGTAGACTCGCCGGCTGCCGGTGAACTGAAACGGGAATGGAGATGGAGAAAAAGAACGGGGTAGCCGCTAGGGCTCCAGGTATTTTGGGTTCTTGCGAGTTGCAATTGGGAAGGCCGAGGGATTTGGGAGGGTTTTTTTTTTTTTTTTTTTGGGTAAATTACAGATCAGCTCCTGATTTTCAAACAAAACTCAGATCACCCCCTGGTCTCTGAAAAAACCTAAATCAGCCCCCCTACAGTAATGGTGTTAGTCTGCTGTTAGTTATTGGTGTGAAAGGACTATTTTATCCTTGTACTAAAACATTAAACTTAATTTATAATACTATCCTTCCTTCATCTTCAACCTAAATGGAAAGCTTCTTTTGGGTTAAAATCAAAGCTTTCCGCCATCTGTAATGGCGGTTCTTTAAAATAAAAAAATAAAAAAAAATCTCAGTAGAATGCAAGTTTAAAACTTGATGGAAACAATAATGGTGTTAGTCTGCTGTTAATTATTGGTGTGAAAGGACTATTTTATCCTTGTACTAAAACATTAAACTTAATTTATAATACTGTCCTTCCTTCATCTTCAACCTAAATGGAAAGCTTCTTTTGGGTTAAAATCAAAGCTTTCCGCCATCTGTAATGGCGGTTCTTTAAAATAAAAAAATAAAAAAAAATCTCAGTAGAATGCAAGTTTAAAACTTGATGGAATGGACGAGAAGGGGCGAAGTGATTTGTGAAACCCTAAGATGAAAGCAAGAAGGTTGGGTTTAGTGGGAATTCCACATAACTTTTGCAAAAGAAAAGATTTTTAATAGTTGGATCCGTGGAGGAAATTAGAAACAAAAACAGGAAATAAAACATAGAGAACTTTAAAGCATAAATAGAAAAAATTGAAGTGGGAAAAAAAAGGTAAGGAAAGAGACCTCCGGCAACTCCCTGAACTATGCAAGCACAAGCACAAATTGTGGGAGGAGAGAGGAAGTAACAGAGATGTTCATGCTGTGAATCTGTTCTCAAGAACGATGAACTACATGTACAGACCTCAACCACCCCTCGCCCCTGCAGAGTGAGAGTGTTGATGGATAGGTATAGATATACTGAATGCATAATCTAAGTGCACTGAAAACAACTGATGAGGCAGATGAACGTACAAAAAACAGGTTTTGACTCTTGAGTGTTTACTCCAACGAGGAAAAAGAAAAAAAAAACATAGAAGGGAAATAGAAAGCTTAAGAAAAATTAAATCAAACACAGTCCCTATGAATTGGGAGTAGCATGAGATCAAATACAATCTCCCCATTGTTGGGCGAGAACAATGGCATTTTTTTTTTGAAACCCCTCTAACCCGCAAGGGTTTTCAGATTACAACAATAGCGGTTATTTTTTCCGATATCCTTCGCTGGCATACTGGTCGCCATATGAGTTTATCCCTTCGTCGGGATTTGTAGAGGAAGTGGGCACTCCGGTTAACCGTGATTTGCAGGTTTCTACATGCAATTTTGAAACCCTATATTGATTCTTATTTTTTGCATCTGGGCATGGAGTTTTTGAGGGCGGAGACGGCAGTGGAGTTGGAGGAAGAAGTCCATCCTTGTAATTTCTTCTGTTTCTTCTCTATCCGGTGAAAGCTTGAGATTGAGTTGCAGGTGTGAAGAAGAAAATGGAATTTGGGGTTTTTAGTTTCAAGGGTAAAATCATAAATCAACACTGATCAAGGGTAGTTTAGGGATTTAAAGTTATTTAATTGGCTAACATCATCACTTAACAACATAAAACTAACGGTAAGGACTAATTTGTCATTTTGGGGTGTAAACCAAGGGGTGATTTGAGTTTTTTCAAAAATCAGGTATTGATCTGAGTTTCGATTGAAAACTAGGGGGTGATCTGTAATTTATCCTTCTATTTTTTGTCAAACATAAACGAAATAAACTTAAATATAATGTATAATATGTTTAGTACATATAAATATAGGTAATAATACATTTTTTTGGTAAGAAGATATAATACATTGAATATGTATAAATCCGGGTATAATACAACACCTTTTAAAAATACTTTTTGGGGAAAGTATTCATACACGGCTTAGCCGTGTATGTGAGAGGGTGAGAGTTTCAAGGCATTAATTAATAGGTGGGGGTTTATGAGTCTTCTAACTCTTTGTGAGAGGGGACACGACCGTGCATGCTTACACGGCCGTGTATGAAAACTTTCCCCATACTTTTTTTCCATATAAATTCATTTATATGCTAAAATATGTTTTCTTTTTTCAATTAAACGTTCAGATATGCGTATTTACCAACTAAGGTTAAGAGTTTTACTCTTGCAAAATTAGCCAAATTTTAAGAAAATTTTAGTTGGATAAGGTTTTGAAAACTTTGGTTTAGTTATGATTAGAGGTCAAAAAAGAGGGGGACGGGGAGAGATTGTTGTTGGTTGTGCAGCCCTTGCACTAGCACGGGGCCAATAAGAGTGTGCATAGGGGCATCGGTTTAGGTTGGCATCTGAATCTGCATGAATAGTTTGTTATTTTTTTTTATTTAATTCTTAAGATGATAATTTTATAGACATCTCATTTTGTCACCACATAGCAAATTAGGCAATGATGATGATGGTGTTACAAAATATTGCAAGACCCATTATTTATAGCTTTGGAGGTTCTTCATGTCCTAACCAGTGCTCTAAATCCTTAGGATGACCATAGGATTAAGAAGGCTGACAAGAGTGTTGATGAATAATGGTAAAATGACTTTATCTTATAAGTGAGACTTGGCCCAAACCAAAAATCAAACCCGGTTTTGGTTCAGGGTCATACTTGAATCAGGTTTAAACCCCCATGGCCAGCCCAAGTTAGTCAAGTGCACTGGCTCGGGCCAGCATTGAATGAGAATCGATCACCGTCGTCAACTGGTGAGCTGACCAAGTGTCGACGCCCACCATAGATCTTTTCATGACGAGATATTCCATCCTGGTGTCGTATTTTGGGTTGTTGTAAAATCTTGGACTCTTGAGTCCAAGATTTTCAATTTGTGCATTAGCTTTATCTCGCCATTGTTGACCAAGAGATTTATCTTAACTCTTCAAATGACCCTAGAGGACGTGATGGATGTCATTATTGGAGTTTGAATCCACAACACCCTTAATCTTGATTGTTTAATGGAGTCTACCTCAATTTTCTTTGTTATTATCCATCCTATCCTCATAAGATTCAATAAGATCTTTAAGAATTTGGACAAGGAACACTGCCTTTGATGTGGGTAAACTCCTAGGCTATAAATAAGAATCACCTTAGACATTTTAGAGCACCTTAGAAACACTCTCAGTCACTATTAAGAGTCTTAAAGGCTATGTTTGGATGTCAAGAAAACAAAAAATTCAAAAAAATTGAATTTGAGGAGAGAGAGATATGCATAAAACAATCATTGCATCATCATGATTTTTGTTTCATTATGTTTTTTCTTTTCTTGGCATCCAAACGTATCCTGTGAGAGAGAGAGAGAGAGAGAGAGAGAGAGAGAGAGAGTAATGCAAGCGTCACCTAGGCTTCTGAAACTCGGATCAGGAGAGTGATAGAAACAAGCTCAATTAATCTTGAACTCAGATTCATGATTTTTTATAACTGCGCAAGATTAGTAAAACAAGCATAACTTTCTAACTCGCAATGATTTGATTCCAAATCCTAATGAAAGAAGACTCTGTTAAAACTTTTGTGTCTCTGATTCTGAATGTAGATTGGTGAAAATAAGCTGAGAATACAGACCTTCTATAAATCCGGATTCTAAAATTGAAAACAACAAGTATTTTTATGGGTTTTTGTAAAAGGGTAAATATGGGACTGAAACACCTCTCTTCTAGGATATGAAACAGTACCAAAAGTGTTGTTGCAACTCTTCTAGGATGCAAAGAAAACAATGGAAAACATCAACTCCTCAAAGTTTCAAAGAATGAACTCTTCAAGGTTTACAAGGGAGAACTCATCATGGTTCTAACAACATGCTCAAAGCAATTTTCATTCATACTCAAGTCTTTATATTTTTTTTTGAGAAAATATCATTCCCCCCCCCCCCCTTCTAAGTGTGCCTAATATCAATCCAGTACCCAAGTTTTCAAAAATGATTACTCCCTCTCCTACTTTATAAAGATTATATCAACCGTACCCTAAGTATGTAACGTTGTTAAAAAAAAACATGTGTAAAGACAAAATTATCCTTTTTAATATTTATTCAAATCATATGTCGTTCTCCCTTCCTTATGAAAAGACTATATTACCCTTTTGTGTAAAGTTAAAAGGCAAAAGCCTTTCTTCTCCCTTGCAACAGCCAAATCGAGAGATAGAAGAAAGGGGAGAAAGAGACAACCCGAGAGATAGAAGAAGGGAGAGAAAGAAGACGACCTTTCTTTCACCATTGACGATCTGCTGCAACCTTTCTCGGCAGTTAACAAAATAAAATAAAACCTCTTCTTTAAAGAAGGAACAATACATCTTCTCAGAATATATTGGGTTTCCACTCTCTTCTTTTTCCCATTTTTCTGTTCATGAATGCGAAATTGATTAATTTAACCTGTAAAATTCTCATTTGAGAAAGGGTGAACCTGTTTCTGATAGCATAGTTTTCTTAATTAGGGGTTGGCTACTAGTAGGTCAGGGTGGAGAACAGTACCAAATCAAAGTTATGTCAAGTAGGGTAACAGATCTTTCTCCTTTCCATAGGGTAAATCTCTTTAAAGATTTCAAATTTCCATTTTCTCTAGCTAATTGCATGTCATCTTCACATTTCACATTCTACAAACCAAGGCTAGACGCTTCTTCCACTACTCTCAATCCTAACCACTGCAGATGAACCACACGTGGCAGTCTAAGTGAAGAAAAGTAGATGGGAGAAACTAAGATAGGGAGATAGTAGGAGTGTAAATGAATAGCCGAAATCCGTCTCCGTATTCGTATCCGTTTAGCACTATCCGAATTCGTCTGAAAGCTAAACGGATGCGGATAACCTATCCGAAAAGCTATATTTACATGTAAATGGATAAAATATCCGATCCGTATCCGTGTCCGTATCCGTTTAGCACTATCTGAATCCGTCTGATAGCTAATCGAATGCGGATGTGGATATAGCACTATCCGAGCCGAATCTGATTGGAAGAACCATGGATTCCGAAAATCCAAATTTCGTAGACACGGGGTGGTGCCTCTGAATGTGGTTCTACTGCCAACGATTCCTCCAAACATGCTAATGGATTTAAACAGAAAAGAAGAGAAGATGGACTGCAGGTGGTTTCAGATTAATGGAAGAATGATAAAAAAAAAAATGGAAAAGAGGAAGAGAAAAAAAGGTTCGGTGGATTTTAGAAGAAAGGAGATTATAAGAAAAGAAATCAAAATCAAAAGGAGGGGAAGTGGAGAAGAAGAAGAAGATGATATTGGAAGATGGTCCTCTTCCCCGGCTCAGTGAAACCTCAGCATCTTCGTCTCAGTGCCCTCTTTTTCTCTTTTTTTTTACTCCCTCCCTCTGCTGCTCTCTGTTTCTCTCATATCCGTCTCTCTCTCTCACTTTCTCCTCTCTTTTCTCTCCCTTTTCTGAAAAAATGCGTTTTCTCCCAGAATCACGATGACCCCTTTCTCACTCCCTTTCTTTCAGTCTGTTTCCTCCTCTATTTTTACCCGGATCTTTATCACCTCCATTTTGCTGACCGGCCCAGTTCTCCAGTTCCTCTAACAAAGGGGGGCTGAAATGACCTCTCTACCCATGCGCAAACACCCTGCCCAGATGGGATCCACCATCCCCCTATTAGAGGAACTGGGGAACTGGGCCGGTCAGCAAACCGGAGGTGATAATTTTCCATTTTTACCCCCCGGTCCACTTTTGGGTTTAGGTATTTAACTCTTTTACCCTCTCACATATTATCTCATATTTTTTTAGGGTTTTAATTATTTTACTCTTTTGCCTTCTCTTTTTCCATTTTAAGTCTAGGTATTTTTTTGCTTTTTTCCATTTTAGCCGAAAATGGAATCTCATCTTAGGTCTTTCCTTTTTAAATTGTTTTTTTCTATTTTACCCTCCCCCTTTTTATTCTAGAAATTGCTTTCTCTTTTTTTGTTTTCCATTTTGCCCTTATCAAATTAAACCCTCAATGGGCTTGATCCAGTAGACCCTAGGTAGTCTAGTTTTTTATTTTATTATTATGATCATTTATTTTTTGGTATCTGAAACAGAGATTGTCGGTACTCCATGTATCATCATTGTCAGGGGGGTGACAAAAATCAAGTATCTACACTGATCCCGTTTACAGCCCTAGGAAATTGGAACTTTCGTGGAAGGGGAAGCCCTTCATTTATAGGTAAAGCTGTCTAGCAAATGGAAGGCATTTATGATCTTAAAGAAAGATAGTTCTAAGAATAAGTTAGTAACTCTGTTTTGCTTTACAGACCCATCTGAGGTTGTTTGAGTTCATCAAAATCTATCAAGTTTTCAAAATCTATGAGTTAATCAAAATCAATCAAGTTTTCTTCTTAGTAACTCTGTTTTGCTTACATTTAGATGATGAAAGTAGTAGAGAGAAGATGAAGATCGGCGGCAGTGTTGTGGTGCTGGCGCTGCTGCTGCTACTATGATGGTGCTGCTGCTATGATGGTGGTGCTGGCGCTGCTCCCGGAAGAAGACGAAGAAGAAGAGGATCTACGGTGATGGTAGTGCTGGCGGAAGAAGACAAAGAAGAAGAAACGCAAGAAGCAGAGGAAGAAGAAGAAACCAGAGAAGAAGAAGAAGAAGAAGAAGAAGAAGAAACGGGATAAGCAAGGGAGAAAGACATATGTTTTCTTTATTTTTTTTTTTTTGGTAAAGGGTAATTTTGTCTTTACACAGGTTTTTTTTAACAACGTTACAAACATAAGGTACGGTTGATAGTAACTTTATAAAGTAGGGGAGGGGGATGATATTTTCCCTTAAATTTATGATATGTAAAGTGTTCAATGACATTTTTGTAATTATTATTTTTTTTTATTTTTTATTTTTTGTAGAAAGAAGGTTATTCATTCATGCGCGTCCAACACCAAGCAAAGGAAAACAAGATACATAAAACAAATTGAGAACATGATAACCACAAGGTATGGATATACGGTATCCAAAATCAATGAGTGAATCTATAAAGTTCCATCCAAATGTTGTTTTTATTTATTTATTTTTTTCTATTTTAGAATTACTTTCTACATTCTATTACACGATTCTACTTTCACAGAACGGGATTAGGAAAAATCACTTCCACAATTGGATCACTCTCATAGAACAAAATTATTAGCACAAGGATTCTAAAAGACTAAAACTGGTTGAGGAAGAAGGCCCACAGGTTGTAAACTTCTTTTTCCAAAGAAGAAGCAATGACGTCCGGGGGGGAATAAGTATCAACTCACTCTGTGTCCTGCATAAAATATTAATATATAATAAAAGCTTTGGTCATCTCCCACTATAAGACCACATACGTGGTCCACAACAATTTATCATTCACACTTGAATGGATTAAAGTAGCATTGCCACTAAGCCAATGGCTTTTTTTTTTATTTTTTATTATCACTTTTTTATTAAACACTTAATAAAAACAACTATTTTTATCATCCGAGAATGTGAAATCGACTTTGAATGTATACCAAACATAGCCTCAAAGTAGAATATGATAACTAGTGTGTTACCTCCTTTATATATATATATATATATATATATATATATATATCAAGGCCCTCAAAATGATACGAAAAAACCATGTAATTTTTTTTTCAATTTCGAAATTGAAATTGCATTCATTCTTGTTCTGTAATGAGCACATGCTTAATTTGATGGGTAAAGCAGTAATTTCATATAAATAAAAAAACATGGAGAAGTTTTCATACATGGCTATGTAAGCATGCACAGTTGTGTCCCCTCTCACAAGAGTTGGAAAAGTCATAAACCCCCACCCATTAATTAATGTCTTGAAACTCCCATCCTCTCACAACACAGCCGTGTATGAAAACTTTCCCAAAAAACAAATCTCCCCTCTTATTTTTTTCCTAATCGTCTCACTTACACCATGTCCCCCCCCCACCCCCCACCCCCCCCCAATCACCACCGTTGTCAGCCTGTCGCTACCATGGCGCCATCTTAGTTAGTAAGTTCGGGAACGGCAATTGAACGGGAACGGATACGTACGGCAGTTAAACGGATTAGACGGTAATAATACTTTTCAAAAATCCGGCTTCATAAAATGCATACGGTAATAATACGATGCAGCGTTTAATACGGATATAATACGGCATAGACGGCAATAATACTTTAAAAAACGGACATATATTCATTATATAACATGCATTCACCACCTAATAAACAAAATAATATCATGATTTTATTAACTAAAATAAACACAATAATATAATATGCTATATAACATCTCTAAGATTATCATTTAACATACCAAAATATCAATAATCTACAAGAAATGAATGTAGATTGTCTGAAAATGACATGAGCAAGTTGAAAGACCAGAGAAACAAGAGGAGAGTACAAGACTTAAGTGCCGCTTTGTTGAACGGAGATGGCGAGGATGATTGGAGATGGAGGGCGGCTACTTTTGCCTGCTACGGTTGGATGTTCAACGCAAATCGAAAGGGACGAAAGGGAAAGTGAAATCGTTTCCCTAAATTCTAATCTTTTGGATAATTTTTTTTTTATAAAAAAAACGTATAATACGTGTATTATTCGAGTATAATACATGCTTGCTTAAAAAACGCGTTTTTTTTTATAAAAATACGGGAAAATACGGGGATGGGAGTATTATACGTTTAAAAATACGGGAACGCGTATAATACGCGTATAATACGCGACTTTACTAACTAAGGGCGCCATTGCCACTGCCACCACCCTCTCCCAAAAAAATGCAGAGAATCGATTCTAAAAAACTAAACTACCAAATGGATTTCTTATTTTTCAAAACTTTTAAATTGATGCAAACAAAATAATTTCAATTTGTTGACTATTCCAATAAAAACAATCAGAAATTAATAAAAATCATGCCTAATCAGACCTAAGTAATTTTATTACTTTAATTTAACTGAATTCAAAGTCTAAGCAAGAGTCAAATGTCAAATTGCAATATTAATTTGGGGTCTGACGATTTCTCTTGCCAGCCAATAGGCTTCAATATTCATGATGTGCAACAGCCAACACCCATGATCGTGATTGTCTATGGTGCGCTGCCGATAGCGGTTCAGATACACTGCTTTGCACAATGTCTGCCTTACCCCTGATTGAGCACCTTGCCTGAGCAGGGGTAAGGCAGACATTACGCGTGGCAGTGTGTGGGCCGTTATAGCTGCTACGGGCAGCGCACTGTAGAGGATCTAAATTGCAACAGCCATCCCCCACAGAAGAAAACTCTACAAATATATGTTGAATTAGTTGGGCATTTCAAGTTTCAAGCCGTCTTTAGTCTCTACAAAGTTCCCAAGTTCCAACCAACGTGCAGGTCTTCTTATCATCTCCCATGAGCATGAGGAACATCTCGCTCATTCTTCTCTTCATTTTGCTTGGAGCTCCTGGATTCCTTATTCAAGCAAGACCAATTTGTGGTAATCATATCTCTAATTTCATCTCTTTAACCATTTATTATATCTTTATTCAAGCAAAACCTCTCTCTCTCTCTCTCTCATGTGTTTTGAACCTTTGATTTGCAGAAGTTCAATGTAAGGGCTTCATGCTGTCTGCACAGAGGGTCCCCTCTTCACCTCCAGCTCCAATAGGAAAATATAGTAACCGCCCCAAAGTCCTACGTAAATCAATGAATGTGTAACTCAGAGCAATAAATGTTTACTCATCATGTTGTGTGGATATTTGCAATCTTCTATTCTAGTTTGTTTCTCAAATTCACAACTTTTATTTATGTTATTCTACGGTACGAAATTTAATTCAAATAATTATTTGACGGATTAATTTTGACGACATCATTGGGGGTAAACGATGCAATAACTTCGAATAGAGCAAAACCCAAAATAACATAACCAAATAATTGTTTAGCCTATGATGGATTTTGCGCTATGGAATAGCAAAACAATTATTCATCTTGCTTGCGCAGGGATAAAACCACAGATATATATACAAAACCAAAGCATCCATTAGTGACATCATATTAGAAATCTCTAACAAAAGTCTAAAAATTTCTTCATTTTTATTTCATGCTTTGAAACCATGTGACGTGGACCAAATAAGACGAAGTGTAATTTCTTTACAACTCCTCAATCGAACGCCACACACTTTTGCAATTTTCCGCAAGCATCTCCCTCCTCCTACCCCCACCTGCAACTCTCACCCTTGAACCAGTTGGGACCATTAAACCTCTCTCTCTCTCTAAACATCCTTTTCCCTCACCAATAGTCCAATACATCCGCGTTATGGTTACATTAATCCTAAGTTAAGTTCAAACTCTTTACCCGAAAAATTGCAATATTTTAGGGTTCGAGTATTTTCTTCACCAGTAAAGAAAGATACAAATTTTCCAACCAAAAAAGGGGCTAAAAAATGGGGAGGGCATTTCCAATATTAGTCAGTAATATTCATCTGAATGTTGTCTGAAAATTTGAAGGCCTAGTTAGGCTATGGTTGGGATTTCCAACCCTAGAGATGGTTGGACCGGTTAGATCCATGGAACAAGTATCTATGTATTAATCTGTTTTTCGTTCGGTCTCCCTTAGACTTGCTTTTTCAAGGTCTAAGGAAATCCCCTAGAGATGGTTGGACCGGTTAGATCCATGGAATAAGTATCTATTTATTAATCTGTTTTTCGTTCGGTCTCCCTTAGACTTGCTTTTCAAGGTCTAAGCAGCCCCGTATGGTTCAAAACGTGGAAAATTATCACCTCAATTTGCCTGTCCGTCAATTTCCTCAATTCCCTCTAATTGAATGAGGTGGATCCCACTCCGGGTAGGGGGTAGGATGATCATTTTCGTCCTCCTATTAGATGGAATTAAGGAAATTGAGGGGCAGGCAAATTGAGGGGATTAAGATCCCCAAAACGCTAAGTAATTTTATTACTTGGGGAAAGGTTTCAGGCACAACTATGTAAGCATGCATGGTCGTGTTGGACCCTGATCCTCTATTGCTGAGCTGCCCAGCAGGACCCTACTGCCAAGACACACCAAGGCGGTAAATGACCGCCTTACCCCTGCCTGAGTGGGGGTAAGGCGATCATTTACCGCCTTGCTGCATCTTGGCAGTAGGGTCCTGCCAGGCAGCTCGGCAATAGAGGATCCAAATTGCAGTCATGTCCCCTCTCACAAAGAGTTGGAAAAGTCATAAACCTCCCCCCATTAATTAATGCCTTGAAACTCCCACCTTCTCACATACATGGCTTACACAACTGTGTATGAAAACTTTTCCCTTATTACTTTAATATAATTGAATTCAAAGTATAAGCATGAATCAAAAGTCAAATTGCAATTTCACCAAAAAAATAAAAAGAAGTCAAATTGCAATATTTCCTTCTGCTTGGATGGGAAGAAGCCTTTACAAATATATAGCCCTCTCTACCAAGGTCCCAAGTTCCAACCAACGTGGGAGTCTTCTTATCTCCCATGAACATGAAGAACATCTCTCTCATTCTTCTCTTCATTTTGCTTGGAGCTCTTGGTTTCTTTATTCAAGCAAGACCAATTTCTGGTAATCATCTTTTTAATTTCATCTCTTCAACCATTTTATTATATGTTTATTTAATCTCTCTCTCTCTCTCTCTCTCTCTCTCTCTCTAATCCTCTTGAGTCTTTGATTTGCAGAAATTGGAAGTAAGGGATTCATGGTGAGTGAACTTAGAGTCGCCTCTCCACCGCCAGCTCCAATAGGAAAATCTAAGTAATCGCCCCAACGTTCCAACCCCCCCTTTTAATTCAAACTTCACCTCCAACATCTTAGTTGTTTTTCTTCCAAAAATATATGTATATCATGGATAGATGTTAATTAGAGATCATATATAAATATTGACTCAATCATGTTGTGTGGATATTTGCAATCTTCTATTCTTTGTCTTCTCTTTTTCTTTTTTTTTTGGTGGTTGTGGTGGTGGAGCCGTGGAGGTGGTGGTGGTGGTGGTGGTGGTAGGTATAAGACCCCAAAACTGACTTACCCATCAAAACAGTAGGAAAGGCCAAGGGGAGGTGGTGGTGGTAGGTAGAAGACCCCAAGATTGACTTACCCATCAAACAGTTGGAAAGGCCAAGGGGAGAAATAGAGTTGGCCATCAAGATCAGATCAAAGTATGCTTGACTTGATTAGTAGTTTAGTGCACTGATACCCCACATCTCATATTCGTAGCATAAAGTAATTGAGACTTTGAACTGTAGAATTGACAGAAGCCTTAAAACAGTCCTATGATGCCTTTTCTCATGAAGAGGTTTTAAAAGAGTGTCATCATAAACCCATCATTCCACAGTCCTGAACTCCCTTTCAATTACTTTTGAAGCAAGGAAGAGGGTTTCCCATGCCGTCAGCGTGGTGAGGAATCTCCACTTTACCACCAATTAGTGATCTTTTGATCTTAAAAAGGTATCAATCTATATAGATCCCATATTTTCCTCTTTCACCCCTATTGACGAATCATCTAGCGGCCTCCCAATTAGCGGGAGACTAGAAGGAAAAACAGAGGATGAGATACCTTCAAAGAACTAAGGATTACATGCTTATTTGTAGATGATCTGATCAATTAGAAGTGATTGAATATCTTAACTTTGATTACTCGGATAAAATGCCTCAATAATAGAAAGTCAACGTCTGGATATATTTTTCTACGTACTGGTGGGGCGGTTTCTTATACATTTAAGAAACAAACTTGTGTTTTTGTTTCTACCATGGAAATAGAGTTTGTAGAATGTTTTGAAGCTACATCTATGGTAATATAGTCATGGAATTTTATCTCAATACTTCGAGTTGTCGACACCATTACAAAGCCACCGAGAATGTCTTGTGACAATATTGCAATTGTGTATTCAATCTTTATCTCCTCTAGTTCCCTGCCCGGCCCAGTTCCCCAGTTCCTCCAACAAGGAGGGGGGGGGGGGGAGGCTGGAATGACCATCCTACCCCTGCCCAAACACTACCTTGGTACCCCCCCCCCACAATTAGAGGAACTGGGCTGGACTGGGCAGGGAACTGGAGGAGATAATTTTCCATTGTTTATTACTCTCAAAATATTCACCCCAAAAAAAAAATACTATTACTCTAAAAATGATACATATTTAAGTAGAGCAAAATATATTGGAGTGTAACTGTCTATTTTGTTAAGGATACTATTCAAACACAAGAAGTGTTTGCTGACATATTAAAACAAATATGATGATTGTGGATCCGATGACCAAGGGCTTAACACCAAAGCTTTACGCATATCTTATTACAAACATGGATTAATTAAGATTCAATATATTTGATCATTTATGTTAGAACTAGACACTCTTTTATAATGATCACATTTACTCTTTAGTACAACTAAGACATTATGTTGGATCAATTGATTTATTATGTATATTCTCTCTTTATACACTAGTTTGGATTAGGGATGTAAATGAATAGCTGAATTCCGTTTCCGTATCTATGCCCGTATCCGTTTAGCACTATCCAAATCCGTCCGAAAGCTAAACGGATACGGATACGGATAGACTATAGCTATCCGAAAAGCTATATTTACATGTAAACAGATAAAATATCCGAACTGAATCCGTGTCCGTATCCGTTCAGCACTATCCGAATCCATCCAAAAGCTAATTGGATGCGGATGCGGATATAACACTATCCGAGCCGAATCCGATCTGTTTACATCCCTAGTTTGGATGAGTTGTGACTATGGAATGGATTATACCGATATATGATGTACAATCGTCATGATCCGCATTGGTAGTTTTGTTCAAATGAGGTATGCAATTGTCTAACTATATAATGAAGTGAATGAATTTGTTTTACAAATGTGGCACCACAGTATGTCATTTTAAAGTGTCAAAATCCAAGTAGAGTCATTTTGCAAACTAAATGATTTTCAAAAAAAAAATTAACATAAATTGTATGAGATATTTATAACATGGTTATATGGTCCAAAATGGAAATGGAAGGAATTTTATCTCATTAATGTGGCTCACATAACCAATTAAGTATTTAGTGACCTACCAAATATCTTATTGTTTTGAAAGGCATGCTTTAAATTACTCTAGTTTTGTTATTTTTGAATCAAATTTTACACAAAGTAGATCCTATGGTTTATGGCTTTATGGGGATATAATAATCCCACAATTTGAACTATACCTCTATACCTGTATAACTCCCAATAACTCATCATACAAGATAAAAACATACACCTTCACCCAAAAACAGTAAAAAAAAATGAGGCAAACATAACTATTTGAATGAAAACTGAATCTAGGCAGACCCAATTTATCTAAAAAAGACTTGAAATCATTAAACACATCTAATACATGAGAGAACATGGCAGCAGATGCCTTAGACTTAACCAAAACATCAAAAAAGAAAAAACCCCAAGTCACTACAAAGTTTTTGGCCATCATATATAGCTCGAAACTCGGGTCATATTATTGGATGCAACACCAAAAGGGGAGGAGAATACAGCAATAAATATGGTCACAAACAATACAATACTACCTCCACCACTACGACCAGTAGTATAACTTGAGGCTCCATCAATATTAACTGAGCCAACAGGAGGAGATAGTAACCACTTCACTTGTCTAAACCTGACATAAAGCACAAAACTATCCATAATCTATAATATATCCAAAATGGTTTTATCAATAAAAGATGAATGAAGCTAAATTCTAAATCAAACCAGCCAATTTAAAACGAAATTGCGAAGCCTATGGCCCTTGATCAAGATTGATAAGCCCATTGCAGATGGCAAATATAAAAGAATGTCTCAGCTTTGGATGAGACCTCAAAATCCTCTTGATAGCAATAGTTTATGAACAAAACAATTTCTGTTGGGAAAAAAACCTCTTTCCCACATGTGTTCAAGTAAATTGAAAATAAAGAACCTGTATGGATCAAACATGTGCACAAAACTAAGAACATACTACATTATTTCATGAAAATGAAATTCACTACATAGGAACAAAGGCCTAATTTTTTCCCAACAAAACCAACTGCGCTTCGCATGAAACTAACTTCCTCTCTTTGCATCAATTCTTGAAAAGAGACCCAACAACCCAGCCAGAAAGGGCCTTTAGAATTGGGCTTCATTTATATATATATATATATATTAAACATCTACAAGAAGACCAATGTCCTATATTAAACATCTACAAGAAAACCAATGTCCTAAAGAAAAGCAAAAGACAGAAAAAACAACTAGCAGCAAATTCCTCTACAACATACACAAACACAGAGCATCAGGCTGGGCCCTATTTTGTGCACTGAGAATCCTCTAGTTTAGAGGCAGATGCCCTGTCCAAAAACCACACCAACTTCCCATTGGTTGGGCAGACCATTCGGGCTGGCAGCATGGGGCACTCAGGCCCCATATTATCAATTGCCAAGTGTACAGCCTCTGCCTTGTTTGCACCCGTCACCACCACCGCCACATTGGAGGCTGAATTGATCACAGGCAAAGTGAAGGTAATCCTCTCAGGTGGGGGCTTGGGGGAATCAGTGATAAAGGTGACCCATTCATCTTTCTCATTAAGTGCCATGTGGTTTGGGAAGAGCGAGGCAACATGCCCGTCCGGGCCCATCCCAAGAAGGATGACGTCAAACTTGGGACAGTCACTGATCTCAGACACAGCAACTGTGCGGGTCTTCACTAGCTGCCTGAGGACAAACTCATATTCATTAGCAGCCTCCTCAGCTGACAAGGAATCGTTGATAGAGTATACATGACCAGGGACAACTGGAACCTGGCAATTTCAGATACACGTGAGGATAAGTGTGACATAATTAAATCAAAAGCTTATGATCCCCATACTATTTTATGGGGGCAATATATGTGCAATGAATGTTGGATTCTAGCATTCTCACTGGAAAGCTCATAATATTAACCTGTCAAAGTTAGTGAAGGAAAATATTCAGGTTCAGAATGTGGCACTTCACACCTAAATCACATTCCTATACTTACTATAACCCTCATCTATAATATACCAAAGATTGCCTCACAGATCAGATAAATGCAAGATACTATCATCCATATCGTATTATTATTTTAAAATTGGTGCCTGCAAACCATAATTTGCATGAAACTGTAAGAACGTACAAAAAGAAGGGTGTGTAGGGGTTTAAAAACATATCAAAAGCTTTCATTTCCGGGGGGGGGGGGGGGGGGATAAGAATATCATAAGTACCTATTCAAGCTAAGTTTCGCATAAACCTAACATTTTTATTCTTTTCTTCTTCTTTTTTTTTTTTTAAATGTTAACTTCCATGTGTCTTCTTCTTCTCTTCTTTGGTGTAAGCTGACATTCACTTGTTTTTTCTTCTTCCTCTCTTTTCCAAGGGTTGGCTTAATAATTATGCATTGTGTATGGAAAAAATGGAATTGAGAAGAAAATTGGAATGAAGTTAAGATATGAAAAAAAAAATTATACCAATTACTCATAACTCACATGTAAAAAAAAACCAAAGGGCATCCCCAGTGCACAAGGCTCCTGCCACTGCGGGGTCTGGGGAGGGTCATAATGTACACAGCCTTACCCCTGCTTTCACCGAGAAGCTGTTTCCAAACACCCATGACCTCTTGGTCACAATGGAGCAACCTTACTTATGACTCACATGTTATGAAGAGAATTTATATTCATTGTGAATTTGTGATACTAGTTAAAGGAACTCTTGATTTATAAGAAAAGTTAATAACTGCAGCAGCAACTGTATGGAAACTACAGATCATCTGACAATATAAATCAGATCTTCCCTGGTTCAATTCCTGGGGAACCTCAAATATTATATTGATTAAATAACAATAGTAACTAAGCAGTACAGGAACATTCCTGTCCTTGTGTATCATCAGTCCAAAGTTTTGAAACAACATAGAGGATGGGAAATTTGCGGGATCCATGTGTTAACAATATGTATCTGAGTTCAGATGCAAATTTTACATCACCAATCCAGGCTCAGATCCAAGCATATGGATCCAGATCCAACCCAAAAATCCAGATGGATGCTCATGCTTCACTTCAAGCACCTCTCTATGTAACATATACTTACATCTCTTATCCTCTCCAAGATATGGATCCCAATACATAAAAGCTTCAACTAGCCAGCCATATCTAATCCACATTTTCAAGTGGATCTAACTTTAGCAAACCACTAACAGATGCAGGTCATAGCAGATCTCATATCTGACCCCACTCCATTTCATGACCAAATGCAAAATCCCATTGGTCTAACATGATGCTAGTTAAATATGAGTGAAAATTTCAAATATGTGATTAGTACAGCATTTAGAAACATAGCATCAAGAAACCAACACACACACACAAACACAAACACAAGCATTCCAATTTTCAATAGTCAAATAAATGATAAACTCAGATGCTCTAACGTGAGAAAGCAAGTTCTAATAACAGATTTCCATTGTGGTTTTGCAAACCAAGGTGTTAGCAAAAGGCCAAGTGAAGCAACATCTCCATTATTAGGCAGGATCTATACTCATTGGAGAAATTTCTATTCATTATTCATAGACAATATGACCCCTCACTTCGAAATTCCTTGAAGTCACAATGGTAAGAGAAAACTATAAGCAAGGTAGCATATGGATGTTATTTTGTGAACCTTTGCTGATTTAGTTAGTTATCTTATATTCTTATCCATTATGTGTATCATTCCTGCTTTGTCAGAACATCATTGGGTTCATGATTTGGACTTACACTTATCTTGACCTTATGTCCTGCTTGTGCATGTCCCATGTTCCACTGATTAGAAAAGATACCCCAGCAATGAGAACCACATACTGAAACCCATCAAGAGTTCATCCAAAATTTACCAAAATGCAAAAGGACCCTAGTGTACTGTAATATTTTTTCAAAATAAGTTAGAAGCTGGTACAAAGATACAAAAGAAACCCATGATAATCGAATAGACAGTCCCTTTCAAACAATCAAACATCGAGTTGGCAATTGGAAAAAGGCATTCTACGAGATTAATTTTGTGAATAAGATCTAACAGAGACTGACATAAGAATTTATCATAAGGTGGAGCCTTTCAACATACTTACATTTCCTTATAGAATACAGATCTGGATTAGTTTCTCTAAAGGGAAATTCAGACTGCTATGAGATCGAAAGCATTTACAGATGTGTTTTTCTTTGATTAGAAAACCCACTCATTTAAAAAAATATATTTGGAGTGAAGAAGCAATTGATCAGTCAAGCTACGTACCATTAACAAGAAAAATGTAAATAAAGAGATGATTTCCAGTAATATACCTTGGACAAAAGCCCATCCTTCGCTAGTTTATAATTACTATCTACATGATTCTTTGCCACTACACGCTCATCAGCCCAAAATATATACCATTTTGCCCAGTCTACTGTCTTGTTATAAGGAGCTTCGCATAGTTTCCTGGTCGAAACAAAAGATTTTAGAACCACTAGTACAAAAAAAACCAAGGAGGAATTTTAGAACCCAAAACCGAACCAAATTAATGAAAGGAAGTATACAATATGACGAATGCAAAAGAACGTTTACCCCATCAAGCTGATGAGAGAACCCCCGGATAAGGCAATGGCAAAGAACCCCCTCTCTTTCACTGATATCTCAGATAATTCAGCTATGTAGTCAGCCAAATCGGTGGCAAGCTCATCCACATTTTCATGAATTCTCAACTCCCCTCCATCCTTGGGAACCCCAGAATGAGCCATTGCTTTTCAGGAGTCTAAGATTCAAAAGCTGATCCTACTGTGAGGAAAACAAAAATATTTACACAACCAAAATTCAATTAAGAAAATCTTATAAAGTACCTGTGAAAACTTCTTCAAACAGATGGGGGAGAAAAACTGATGATTGATAAGGAAATTTTGAAAGCCCAAAAATTAAAAACCACCACTTGATTTGTATGAAATATTATGCTAGCATCTCATAAGTATTGAAATAAAAGATAAAATGAAGTAGAAAAAGGAAATCTCTTTCAATTGGTAATAGAATTGTAGTATAAACCACAAACTTGAAAAATGCTAATCATGAACCAATATGGAGATTCTGAATCATAGTAGAAGGGGGTTAAAAATCAGCCTTACTACAAATTATGAATTGGGCAATGAAATAAGAAACAAAATTCAAGAAAAATATGAGCAAACATCTCAGTCCACCGACGGATCTAATACCAATCCAATTCAACTAAAAAAAGTGAAGCCCAGAAAGAAGAATGATCGAATCAACTTAATAAACATAGATTTTAGAACCAAAAAGAGAAACCTGGTTATAAATCAATTAAAAAAAAGCACAAGAGCCCTCGTGAATCTCTAGAAACCTTGGATCCCTAAGACCCATAAATTATAAATAATAAAAAACCCAAAGGGGAAAAAAAACCTTACTAAAAGAGCGGAGACGAGTAGCAGAGAGAGCTGAAACTGAAGAAGATGGAAGACAGTTTACCGACAAATATAATACAATATTCAAAATCCAGCAAATTGATTTTAAAAAAAAAAAAAACTTGCAACAGTAAGTGAAGGAATTTACCTACCACGTACACTAAACGATTGTGACAAGAGAAGAGTTCACTCTCTCTCTCTCCAAATGTGGATAAATCTAAAACGCCTATCCCTTATCCCCCTTTTCTCTGAAAGGAAATTCCATTTCTTCTAGATCCTCTCTCAGTCTCTCACTCAATCAAATAGAGTGAAAATGAGTGAGGAGAGAGAAACAAGGAACACAAAAGAAGAAAGAAAGGAAACGCAAATATACAAAATTTCAATTTCAAGAAAAGCCCAGAGACTTGTATCAATTCATACGCTGACAAATGTACCAATCAGCTTCTGTCCTTCAAAGAATATTTTATTCCACCTTGAATTAATTTTTTAGATATATTTTTTGGATAAAGGTTCCGTAACTGCGGAGGTATACTAGCACCTCTGTGTCTATCTCTATCCTCCTCGTGGTCTACACTACTTGCTAAGAGAACCCGTCACATATTTTTATAGGGACGTAGTGGATCAATGAAGTACGACAAAATGGTACCGTATATAAGAGGATAACAAAGTCATTTCCTGTAAGGAGGAGAGGGATAGACTCATAGATGCTCGTTTACCTTGCCCCACTAGAGAATCTTTTCTTATATTTTTAAAGGTTGCGCTCACACCTTCCAGTTTCTATCTCTCTTCTTCGGGGTAGCGAGGCCATTTTAAGTGAGGGGAGAGATATTGAGTAGAGTGCACCTCCGCTCTCAGGCAAGAAACATTGTCATGTATATCAGTAAACATTGTCAAGCTTGGAATCACGAGGATTTAAGCTAAGCAGAACAAAGACAGAGTATATGATGTGTAACTTCAGTCAAACCACGAGAAGTGATGAAGTGGTGAAACTTGAGGAGCGATAGCTACCACAAAATGAGTGCTTTAGATACCTGGGGTCAACCATTAACACAGAGGGTGATATAGAGGATGATGTTTCCCATGGAATCAAAGTAGGATGGATGAAGTGGAGAGGTACATTGGGAGTGTTATGCGATAAACGCATGCCTATTAAGCTTAAAGGAAAATTCTACAGAATAGTAATAAGACCAGTCATAACTTATGGAGCAGAATGTTTGGCGGTTTAGAAGAGTAACATAGATAAGATAAGTGTAGCAGAGATGAGGATGTTGAGGAGAATGTGTGGCAAGACTAGGAGAGATAGAGTAAGGAATACTTGTATTAGAACCACTTTGGGAGTTGCACCAATCCAAGACAAGCTTTGTGAGAGCCGCTTGAGGTGGTATGCTCACGTCCAACAGAGACCTTGGGATGCACCGGTAAGAAAGAGTGACCAGATTCAGTTTGACCGAGATAAAAGAAGTAGGGGCAGGCCTAAAATGACTATTGGAGAAGTGGTAAGAAAGGATATGCATGTGGTAAGACTCGACCCTAGTATGACCACAGATAGAGTTGTTTGGAAGACAAAGACCCGTGTAGCCGACCCCTTGTAGGGGAATGTTCATTGGGATGCTGCTTCGACTACTGCTTCGACTTTTTCCTTTCCTATTTTCCATTCTTCTTCTTTTTACTTTTTTTTACTTCCTTCTACTTTCTTTTACTTCTCTTATCTCTTCTACTATCTTAGCCTCTATAGGATTCATGTAGCCGACCCCATTTAATTGGGATAAGATTATGGTTGTTGTTGTTGTTGTTGTTGTTGTTGTATCTGTAAATAATATTAAGGGGAGGGTATTTCCTATCCAATAGCAAAGGCTATATCGGTAGAAAACACCCAATGAGTACCCCATATCAGTTCAACCAAATAAGAGGCAGAGAGGTCATTTCATGGGGAACAAAGAGGGAAAAAAAATGGGACACTAGCTGAAGCTTCACCTAAGAAAAGAATCATCTCTCTTGTACAAGGCAACTCCCCTCATACGCACCCTCCCACTCACATCTCTCTTATTATCCATGATATCAAGATCTTAGCTTCCTCCTTCGCAGTATGTACTCTAGATTAAGTTTCTAGGGAAGTAAATACCGATGTTCGATCCTTAATTACCTCGGAAGGCCTTGTCATTGACATGTAAGATAGATTGGACACTGTTCACTTCTTAACTTCAAAATTTATGTAATGAGGAAGCCTTGAGCTCCTCATGTCTTGCTCTTTAATAAAACTTCCATTTACTCTCCAGACTTCCCCCCCCCCCCTCCAAAAAAGATAAGTATGAGAAAACTCCCAGGCCATACCAATAGCAACTTATGAAACGATATAATCTAGGGAGAGCATATAATGGTAATGAATAAAAAAGGACAAAATTTTCCTCCACCTATAGAAGACGGTTCAGACTACAATTCAAATTTTCAAACCCTATTGTCATTAGATTTCATAGGCATGGACGCTTCTCTATATGAAAATGAAAGCCCAATTAGGTTAGATAATTTAAAATAGGGTAAAAGTTGGTGCACTTGCACCGTGCTCAGCTTGAGTCTGTCTCTTTCCACCTTTACAGGAAAAACTCTATTTTCTCCTTCCCACTCTCTTCATTGGACACAACCACTAGCTCCAGGAAAGCTAAACATTGTAAAAAAATAATACTCAAAAGAGCAAATAACATGAGTTTATCTGTGAGCTCATCCATCCATTGATGTGGTAATCATATCATCACTAATGGCCAATGGGTCCAAAAGTATATGTAACATCAAAGCACGTCATGCATGGAGTAACTTTTGAATGCATTACAATTGCAATCCACCTGGCAACCAAGTAAAGTGTCAAGTGGACCTTTCAATTGTAAATGGGGGCCCATTTCATCGCCATCAAACTTGAAACCTGGAAAGAAATCACCATAATTCAGCAAAAAGCCAAGAGAGAGAGAGACAGAGAGAGGTACAAACAATGTTGGTTTGAGTATATGGAGCTAAGTACTACTCACCAGCTTATCATTTTGTCTTATCCTTTTCCAACATTCTGTTTTCCCTTCTGTTTTATATCAACATTATTAAGTCCTCTATTTCACCAAACAAGAAGAAAATTATTCAGTTGTTTATGACTTTTCCCATTATAAAATTCTTCTTCTTGTCCTTTTCCTCAAATTCTTCCCCTTTTATTTATTTATTATTATTGGTTTGTCTCCCCAAAACCAGTTAAAGTTCTACCTATATTTTTTCTGGAAATATAAAAACCCACTTATTGAAACCCAATATAAATCTTCTTTGATTTGGGTTTGATATGGGTAAGGTTCTATCTAGAATTTGCAATCAAAGAACTCAAATGGACATGATTGGACTATAATGACCTTATACTGTATTGGGTTTTGAACCTTGGGGTCATCTTACTACACTCCCCCATCCCCTACAAAAAAAAACCCTACTTATTATTGGTTGTCATTAGCTTCTCTAAGTGCTTGAGGCCATGATGGTTCTTTTTTCCACTTTGATGGTCCTTTATGCCATTTCAATCCATCCACTATTACCTCTCTTCATTAGCTAACTTTATGTCCTCTTTATGTGAGTTTTGCCTTTTAGGGTGACTTCTTGTCACCCATCATTTTTCAGTTTTGCCAATCTCCACCATCAGGCACTCAAGTGAAATGATGATCATATCAGAAGAGGAAATTGAACTCTGGAATCTCTGCCTTTCTAAGATCAATAGGGCAGTTTTAAGAAAGGATATGCCCCCACATGATCATTATTTAAAGTTGCAGGAATCTAGCTAGCATTCCAAGTCTCTCAGATGATGATGATCACCTTTAGCTTTATATTTTTCTTTTGGTGGGAACCTTTAGCTTTATGTGTTTTTTCATGGTTAGGTTACTCCCTTTGGGGGTGAAAGAATGAACCATGTCGAGTCCTTTTTGACCTGATGCTTTTCTCCCTTGATGCAAGGTTAGACAGAAGAGTTCTTTTTATCTTAAATCTCAAATTTTATTAAGTTCAACCTCTTATTGAGGAACATGAATTAATTTTTCACTTTTAATGCAATAAACACAAATGCCTTCACCTAATCAATTCCACGTGACGGCCTGTGAGTTAAACACAGCATGATGACCGTTCAACCCCAGGCCACAGAGGATCCAAATCCGTATAAAATATCAAACCATCCTGTGAGAAACTAGGGACATAAATTTATATCGGAGTTGAGTTGAGTTGAGCCTTGGGCTTGGACCTATTCAAAATCCAATTAGCTTTCTATACTAGTCCAACCCAAGACCTTACTTCGAGCAATCCAATGATGATGAGTCATGAGCATATAGACACATGGGTACTGTTCTTTGTTTCACTCCTTGCCTTACAATTCATGGAAAATTAGTGAAACAACACCTTATAACAAAAACAATAACAACAACTCAGCCTTATCCCAACTAAATGGGATCCGATACATGGATCCTTTCAAAAACAAAGTAAGAGAAATGAAGAGGAATGCATGTTAAAAATGAAGAAATGGGATAAGTAAAATAAGTAATGGAAAATGAAAAATATAAGTAAGAGGAAAGAGTGTAGCTCAGGGAATCAGGAAACTCTCAGATACATGGTGTCGATAACATGGATCCTTGCCCTCCAAAAGACTCTATCAGATGTTATACTTGGCACAAGACCTAGACTAAGCATGTCATTCTTCACAACCTCACTTATGATCATTTTGGGCCTACACTTTATCCGAGGTCATACTTGGCACAACACCTAATGTACTTGCAATAATTCCCTCTCGGACTCTATTCTTTTTCATTTGAAACTAGTATTTGCCATGATTAGCCGAAACAACAATCTGATCTTCTTGATCTCAATGGAACCTCAAACGATGTTGGGACTCACCAGGGTTCAACCTTCAACCACCCACCTTGGATGAACCTGTAGGAGTAGATGATGCTCTATACACAAGTCTTTATGAAGGATGGAAACTATGTCGGGATTTTATCCCATTAGTGTGGCCCACCAAGAGTTAGTGACCTATTAGATATCTCAATCCTTTGTTTTCAATAACCAATACTCATTCTATTTGGCTCTTTTTTCGGTGACTCAAACAATTGGACTACCTTCTGATCGATCAATTGTAACCGAACAATATGTGATATAAAGCACGGGAGTGCCAGAGTCTACAAGACTCAAAGTTTGAAGAAGATCGCACTTCTAACTTTAAATTCTAAAGGCCAAATTGCAATGCGTGAAAAAAAAAACACAAAAACAAATGATAGAGTTGAAAGATAAAATCAAGAATTTCTATTGATCTCAATATTGGCATAAGAAAACTATCACCTCAATTTGCCTGCCCGTCAATTTTCTCAATTCCGTCTAATAGAGGGAGGTGGACCCCACCTAGGCAGTGTGTTCGGACAGGGGATAAGGTGGTCATTTCCACCCCCCTTATTAAATGAAATTGAGGAAATTAAGGGGCAGGTAAATTGGATAAAGATCCGTATGGTACATACAAAGGACATACCACTAAAGAAGAATCAAAAAAAAAATTTGACAGACACAATGACCGCGATGGTCGGAGAGAAGATTTCGCTAAGGAAAATAGAATAAGTAAAGAAAAGTAATGGACTAAAATAACAAGTTTTTGATTGATCGAGAGATGCCTCTTACTTCTTAGATTCTGACTTTCATAGTGATGGTGTCACCATTAAGAATTCTTTAGACGCACCATCTTTGGTGATTGCAGAACTACTTGATCCACGTATCCCTCGATTAGTTCCCACTCCAATAGTAATATTAATATTGAGTGCTTCACGATTACAACCATTCTGGTCTCACTAACTCTCCTCGTAGGGAATTTGGCTTACTGACCGATCATTTTGCAACTTGAACTCGATTTGTATACTATTACTAGTCAATCGGTAATTTTAAGGTGTAAACACATTCCTTGGCAATTAGGTTAGTTGAGGGAATCAAAGACCTAAATATAATTGCATTCCTTGATGGAAGAATTGCATTAGTTGTCTATAAATAATGCTCTCTCTCTCTCTCTTTCTCTTATGTTAGTTTTGTTTGATAGCTCTCATTATTGAGATACACTAATTTAACTATGTTGCAGACCGTATGTTATTGGTGAAGCCTCATCTCACTTTAAACTAGAAAGTACAGTTATTTAAACTAAAGTCTTGTTGAGTCTTTCACAATATCAATGGTCGTGCTAGTCAGAGAGTGGGCCGGGAGGTTAAGGATTTAGGAGTCATTTATATGGAGACAAGCTCTGTGCTTTTGGGGATTAAGCTTTCTCTATATTATAACGCATCAAACGCATCAAACTATTTATAGGTTTGATTTCATAAGGAGGTGTGTGGGAAAGGGTTTTGTAAATTCTTCATGAGAATAGTGGAATCTGATTTATTGTTTGGCCATGGATTTAACCCATCTTAGATGTCTGATTCTTTTTCCGTTGTTCTGCTACATTGTTAATTTGAGAGCACAAACAGGGCCACAGGGGTTTTAGTTTTGAGGCTTTGAGCCTTCATCAACTGAGGCCTCAATTATTTTTAATCTAAAGCAGGTTAACCTTTGTGGGAGTTGGTTGTGAGGTGACAGGAGATGAGATCAAAGCACATGCCAGGGATCTTCTCCAAGTGGTCAAAGCAGGCTTGAGGCACTATTTGTATGAACATGTTCCTAAACGATGGCTGGCCATAGAGTTGTTCAGAAAATTACTTGAAATTCACTTATGTTTTTTTTAAACTTTATAATTGAAGTCTGTAATAAGGATATAATCACTCGTATGCATGCATTATCTAGAAGATATAGGACTCTCTCAGGCTAAGATTTAAAAAGCAAAACCAGGAAATCAGTTTAAGTTATGAGCACATGATCAAAACTTCAAAGAACTACTTTAGATTTTGATCACCAATGTCTCTGCTGCAGCTTAAGAACAAGAGCCACTTCTAACATGTTGGTTTAAAGCATATAGCACAGATAATATACAACATCAAGCAGAAAGTACCAAAAATTAAAACCCATCTGGGAAACAAATTATGATACCAAAACAAACGTGAAACTATAGGAATCTTAACTGGAAGAACCGAAAAAAAAAAAAAACAAAACTGTTGAATTACATAGAGAAATGATTAGCACAAGCTCTAGATGTTAATTCATTGAAACATAACGAAAACAAAACCCTAATCCAACTAATTAGGTAAACAAAAAGCAGAAATCCGCATCGACCTCAAAACCCTAGTTTGGTACGGCGCCAGTGCCTGCGTTTCGCGTTGTACCTGAAAAAAGGGGGAAAGCAGAGATTATCAAAACGAGAACTAGAAATTCCAATAAACTGAGACCATATGAGATTACAAACAAACCAAAAAAAAAACCTGATAGTGTTATCGGTCCTCATTCGGATCCAGTGGGGGATTGGCCTATTCTGCCTCATCTTCTTCGCCAACTTAATCTTGATTTTGAAAGTCTTGTGCGACGGCTGCAAACCAAACACAGATGATCAAGCAAGCTCAGTTCAATCAAAGGAGTTTGTAGCAGAAAGTCGAAGTGATTCACTAAAAGAGAGAGAGAGAGAGAGAGAGAGAATACCATTTTCGGTCCTGGTTTGCGCTTGCAAGCTCCGCAACAATGCGGCTGCCTTTCGTTACAATCCTACAACCTGATGTGATAATAAAACCCTAATGAAGAAAGAGGAGAATAGTGTTCATGATTTGTCGGCTAGGATTACAATCCTACATCCTGACCGTTCAACTTGTTGACGGTATGACTCGGCACGTGTTCTACACGCGTCCATTAGCGTGGCAACAAGCTGACTGGGAAGATAGTAGTGTTCATGATTTGTCGGCTGAGATTTATCATGATTATTTTGATAACAATGGACGATCATCAAGGCCTTGTTTGCTTCTTGTTTGTTTGATAAAAGTGGAAAAAGGGGTGGGATCTTTATTCTTGCAATTCCCTGTCCGGTATAGTTTCTACGGTTTTCTAATAAGGGGGGTATAATGATCATTCTACCCTTGATCGAACACTCGGTTTTGAAAAGGATACACTTCCTCTTATTAGAGACATTAGAAGAACTGTATCAATCAAGAAATCGTAAGAGAATTTTTTCTCAAAAATTTCTAGCTGTTTCTAACAAACTATAGTTTGATTGATGGGCTGGGATTGTTGTATTGATTTTCTCATCGTAATGCATTGTAACGGGGTGTTTGATTAATTGGGGTAGGAATTTGGGTAGACAACCTATTTTTTCTTGTCGACCCATGTACTCTATCGTTTCTTCTACCCCACGGTCCCCACCCCTTTGCAAAGTTTACCTATATGGATGGGACTTTGCCAAAAATTCCAGGTACTTTGCATCGTGTTGTGAGTTGTAACTAGTAAAGTTGCAATGACTCTTTGATGTCAGCCATCCTTGCAAACTCCGCTTCTCAAAACAAGAAGCATCTATGACTCTGGGAAAAAAACCAGGACGAGAGAGCTTATCTACAAGCATACTTTTAGCTTCTATTTTGGGATCTGAGAAAGAAAAAAAAAAAAAAAAAAAAAAAAATCTGGGCAGGGGAATCTTACAACTCTTACAAACGATAGCCAATCAAGGACGGGGTTCCCCTTCTTCTTCCTCCACCTGTTTGTTGCTCTTGAAGCTCCCTCCCAGCATATCGGAAAAGGGTTGCCTCCAAATTATTTAGTACAATATCTATGTCATGGTAAATAAGGTTTTTTTCAAAAAGTTGAAATTAAGTCATTTAATGTAATTAAACGAGAAATGACAAGATTGTCTTTACATTAAATAATTTTTGAGAATAAGACAAGTGCAAAAGTTTTCGATTATAATTTCTTAATTCATTATTATTATTATTATTATTTTTTGATAGAAAATAAGGCTATCCATTCATGCGCGCCCTACGCCAAACAAATAAATACCAAATACATAAGATAGGTAGAAGACATGATAAACACAATGTATGGATATATGGTATCTACAACCAAGGAGCGGAAATTGATCCGATCTCATATGTCATTGACTGGATCATCTAGACTAGGGGATGGGTCACAACCACTTCCCTAGGTAAGAAACTGTAAACACAGCTACAGATAACCTCATGCACATGCGTGCTAAAGAAGGGGGCCTCATGCGTGCCGTTGTGCTGCCACAGTCTACTTGGATGGGTCACAACCACTTCTTAGTTCATTATTTGGTGACAACAAGATACATCCATAAGATAAAAGGGCAATTAAAAGAAAGTGTCAAGTTTTATATAAACTATAGAGGTGTCATTTAGAAAGCCCCATCAAATTTTATTCTGAATTTTAAGTATATAAGTGTTGTCATCTTCTTTTGCTTCGACTATTGTATCTGCTCTTCTATATGATAACTCTAATCCTGATAAATGGATTTGTATACAATCCAAGTTTAGCCATTTTGTCCACTAGGTTAGCGGTAACCTTTTGAAACAAGTCTTTTGCAATAGACCTAACCTCTGGGTTGGTGGAAACTCAGGTGGAAATAAAAAAGTCATCGTAAATTGAAGCTCTTTTTTAGGGCTGATGATTTATCTTGCAAGTATAAAGTGGCTGAGTGGGGGGGCAAAGGTGATGATCTTTGTGTTTTCTGTAGTCAATGTACATTTATTTTTCTCTTGTGATTTTACTAAAGACTTTGGGCTGTAGGAATCCTTGGATTGAGGACTTAACTCCTAGTGGGTGAATCAATTATGAGGGTTTGTTCTTCAATACTTAAATAAAAATTTGAATTGGAGGAGAGAGAGACACATAAATCAATCATTACATCATCATGATTTTTATTTTATTATGTTTTTTTTTGACATCCAAACATAACCTTAACTTTTATCATAATTGGAAAAACATATATGACTCCAAAAATCACGAGTTCACGACTAGGGTTGCAATAGGGTCGGGTTGGCCCGGGCCTTTTAAAACCCCAATGTACCCAATCTTGAGTCCCCTTAGTTGGGCTCAGACCCGGCCTAACCTTGACTCAGGGGTAGAAAAATCCAACCCTGACCCGCCCTCAGGGGTTAGGCCAGGCTGACCTTGATTGCCCCTAACCATGGGGGAAGGGAGATGCATGAGCTATCTAGGCTGGGAAAAAGAAGAAGAAGAAAGAAGAAAGTAGAGGAAGGAGATAAAGAAAAGAAGAAGAACGAACATGAAGAAGAAGACAAGGTTGGGTTGGGCTGGGCTAGGCTCAACTAGAGGCCTCAACCCTAGCCCGGTCCGATCCTGGCTCAGAGCCACAAATTTTCAACTTTGACCTACCCTCAGGGCTAGGATATCTCAACCCAGGTCCTATTTAAGCTCAAGGCGGACTCGGGCCATCAGGGCCAAACTTGCACTCCTACTCGGGACATTTTCTGACTCATGGGTAAATAATTCGGTGTGATTTGGCCGAATAATTCGAATTTTTTCGATTCCACCGTACGGAGTAAATCTCTATCACCTACTATAGGAATAGGATTTAGGACCCACTTATCCTGCGTTACTACTACAGTTTATGACTACTAGGATTTTGATTCCAGCATATATATATATATATACATATGGTCGAAAGCTCGAAGCCTTTCCAGAATCCGGATTCCAGCGTAAAAGCTCGTTTTTGTTCAGGTAACGGCGCAGGGAATATTGAGTAACACAGAAACTAGTTGACGAGGTCCTCTACCGAAGGAGGTATCTTCAATGGCGACTATTGTGGTAACATCAGAGGAAGATCCGGCGCTTTCTATCGTTCGTTTCACGTCGGAACTCGCCTGGGCTGATGCAGGACCCGAGGTACCGATGAACGACCATTAAATTCTATTAGTTTCTCTGTGTGTTGTGGAGAATGGTAGAACAATAATGTTGTATGAAATTACTTTTCATAGGTGTTGTTGGTCTTTTATTGAGATTAACGGTTAAAACTTCTGCTGTTCAATGTAGCTACTCTAATCGGTAAGTCACCTCATCAAATAAAAATGCTGCAAATTCTCAATTTAAAATTTTAATTTGCTTCTAATTTCTTCCAATGGTGGTGAGTAGTGTATGACGCAGATGATGATAATGTGAGTTTTTCGTACTTTGGTATTGGATGAACATAAAAGCAACTTCTTCTGCAAGTTGTGTGAATTTGTTAAGATTGATATTTCGGGGGAGGGGGGGGGGTATGCATGAACTGTTCTACTACAGTACACCAGAGTGGGGTTTGAGAGAGGGGAAGGGGAGGGAGGCACATTTATCCGCAAGATGAAGAGCAGAAGAGTTGACCCCTTGACCTTCTGGGACCTCAATTTATCTGCAGGGTTCCAACAATTGCTCTAGTAGTTTTTTAAAAAGGACCTGGTTCTGGGAACTGGTCTTCACTTTTCTTCTGGAAGAGTGAAATTCATGTGTTTGTTTCACAGAGGTTATGTAGCATATTCTTTTTAGCATAAACTTGTGTTCAGTTAAAAATCACCAAAAATTTCTTCCCAGAAAGCAAAATAAGACATGTTTTGGGATTGGTTTGGGCAATCCGGCACTTCTGATCATGCTGTTTCCTTGACATAGTGGTTATATTTACTGATTTTTATGCTTTGCCTCATCTGTATTTTTTTTTTTTTTCTGAACTGGGATGCTTATAGTTGTTTGTATCTGAATTTCCTGCTTTTTTATCTTTTAGGTTGCAGAGCCACAAGTTGCTAGATTATGCATGGAGGCTCAAGAATTCATAGCAATGGGTAGATGGTTCGACTTGGCCTCTCTTCTGGTTACCTCAGCAGATTTGATATTTTCAAGAGTGTCTGAAAAAGGTGCAGAACTTTCTTTCAGAGTTACAGTTTGTGGTGTTTGATATTGTTGTTTTCCCATTTTTTATTTTTTGTGTTGGTGTCTATGATGAAACATGAGAAAAAAAACCACAAGATGTTGATGACTGATATAGAGGAGAATCCCTTAGCAACTGAAAAGGATAAATTAGAATTTTATTGCTTTGTTTCTGGACCTGTCTGAAAGGAAGACAACACATAGGTTTCTTCCTGTAAATTATCTTCATGGAACAAGTAATATGCAACAGAGGCCTCACCTTATCTCATTATATCGAACTGGTGATAAGTTGGTGTAAAGCTGCTGGCTAGCAGTTGCGACTCTTATTGTCATTTACCCTAGAGTCATTCAAATTCCTTTTTTAATTTTTAAACTTTATTCTGTTTTTTTGGTTGCAGATCTTGAGTGCATATTCACCATTATTTGTAGCCTCGTCACGAAATCTGAAAGTATGGATGAAGCATTGGAGATGGCAAAGCTTATATCCACTAAAGTTAGCCAGCAATCATATGACAAGCCTGCATTACGCTTGAAGATGTAATATGAAAAAAGTTGCCCTTAGGTTTATTGTTTCCCCCTTCTCCTTTTCATTTCCTGTTTTATTGTCAGTAATATCTTATATTTTTATGGCCTCTTGATCCAGCTTATTCAATCTGTACAATTTGTTGGAGAATCCATACAGCAAGTTCTATGTTTACATGAAGGCCCTCAACTTGGCTGTCAATTGCAAAGTCACTGAACACATTATACCTTCGTTCAGAAAGATGGATAGCTTCTTGAAAGAATGGAATATTGGGAACTTGGATCAGAGAGAGCTCTTCCTCATCATCTCTAATATTTTAAAAGAACACAAGAGGTTAGTGGATGGAAATCTGTTTGATCTTGTTTCATGCATTTAAATGTATTATCTATATGTATAATTTTGAATTTTCTTAATGTTACTAATATTTGCTCTTGTTATTCTAATCTAAGCTCTGCAAAGGATTCATTTTATTTCCTGACCAAGTATTTGGTGACTTTTTCGGGTGAGGATGCATATATGATGAGTGAAGCAAAGGGGAAAGCAGTGCGTGCAATTGTAGAGTTTGTTAAGGCACCAGATATGTTTCAGGTATCTTATTTCCCATGTCTATTGAAAAAATAAGGGGCTTTTTTTTGTGGGTGGCATGTGACCTATATTTGGGAAAGAACACCCTCAAATCTCAGTCCAATCTGTAAAATCTCGACTGAGTTTTGATGATTTCTCTTCAGTCCAGTGATTCCAGTGGTAACAGGGAAGGAACAAGATAACCAAACGCAGGAGGAATAATTGAGGAGAACAAAACGAAGAAATATAAGAAGAAGAAGAAGTAGGAATAAGCAAAAGTAGTGAAAGAACTTAACCTGGAAAGAACCAGGAAGAGAGAGAGAGAGAGAGAGATCAAACTTAAGATGAGAATACCTTCAATTGAACCAGCCCTTGGTTCTAGAAGGCACTCAAATTTAATTAATCCAATTTGCTATAGATGAGTAAATGCTGATATATATATAAAATAAAATAGAAGTCTCCTAATCGCAATCTAAAATTAATATTGAATTGAGCTCAAACTCTATCTTCTTCTTACAAACGACTACAATGATAAATATCAAATGACAAATAGCCCCCAAACAAAAGAACAAACTCATATAAACCCCTATGACACCAAAACCCAGGTTTGGACCTGGTTCTTCTCAGCTTGGGTCAGGCCAGTCCAGCCTTGCAACTGCATCACTTCCTATCCTTGAAAATGTTAATTTTTTATTCTAACACTGACATCTCAATTCTAGAAGGCCTGGACAACCTCTTAATTGCAATGGCATCTGGGTGTGCATATGATCTAAACTAAATACTAAGCAAAGCTAAGGTGCATGTTGAACCTGTGTTCAATCATCTTCAATGGTCCTGACTAACTAGATTATTTGATTAGGGTGGCACATCTTGGTTGGGGCTTCACCATTTAACCCTCTGAGCTGACCAAACTGCCTCATAATGTGCCAACTATAGGCATTTTATGGCTAAAACATATGCCTGTGGCTTCTGTTTAGAAGGCTATGTTATTGGTTGTCGGTTTTTCAAGTCATCACCTTGGCACTAAATACCCTTTTCCACCTGCAGCTAGCTATGGCAGCTTCTAAATTGAAATTATTTCTTCTGGAGCCTTTTTATGTTATGAATCTACATTTCATACTTAAGGATAACAATGGTACAGGTCATGCTGGGGCCAGCCTTTCCCCTCCCTCATTGTTAGGGTTCAGTACTACCACAAGTTAGGCACAGGTTTGGTATTCAAAAACTTCCCAGGAACCCCTCCTCACCCTGTGGGATCCTCCCCCCCCTCCCCCCCTAGATACCTTATAAAATCTCCAGCTGGCTAACATTCTTTATGGGGTAGGATCCAAAAAATATAAAACATTGGGTTTATTATTCTCAAAGCCCACACATTTGCCATCATACTATGAACAGGTGTATCATTGCGTCGATTAAATTTATTTTTCTTGGATCAAATTGATATAAACTTTTTCTTCCTCAAGATGTTTCACTTTTCTGACACAAGATAAAGTTCCCCAATGTAGGGTTGGGGAACAAGGAAAAGAAAGTAAAATGGAAATAATTAAATAATATGTTTCTAACAGAAGAACCTGTCAGCTATCAAATGAAACCTGAATTTATTTGTTGATAGTATTCATCTTACAATCAAACTCATGAATTAGATCCTATCTATCCTCATGTGCATCCCTTGATTCTCAGTTTTTCTTTTTTTCCTACATGGTCATTATCCTACCTTACAAAATGTCTCAAGTTTTGGATATTGAATGGCCTTTCAAATTGTGTTATCTTATTGAAATCCCCGGCCCCGGGAAAAAAAACCCATTGCAGAGCGATTTGTTAGACATGCTTGCTGTGGGTCAACTGGAGAAGGATGACAAATATGCATTGGTATATCAGCTGTTGAAGATCTTTCTAACACAGAGGCTGGATGCCTACTTAGATTTCCATGCAGCAAATTCTACTTTACTGAAAAGCTATGGTAAATTGTTTTGTTTTTTTTTTTTAATTTCCTTTCTTTTGTGTGTGTGTAAGAAAGAAAGAGTACTGAATCTTTTTTGCTTTGTCTATGGATGTATAGGCCTTGTCCATGAAGACTGTATCACAAAGATGAGGTTGATGACACTGGCTGATCTCGGCACTGACTATGGCGAGATTCCATATGCTCTAATCAAAGACACACTGCGGGTTCTTTTCATCCCCTATTTATTTTGGTTATGGTATATTTTCAAACTTTGTCTTTATTGGTGGAGGTGCAAATTCTTCAGGTTAACGATGATGAGGTGGAATTGTGGGTTGTGAAGGCAATAAACACAAAGCTGCTCGACTGTAAGATGGACCAGATTAACCAAGTAGTAATTGTAAAGTGAGTGCTGTAGCTTCTATTCCCTCTTTTGTTTTTCCTCGCTTTTATCTAGAGAAGATCTAGAAGATTTTTTGTCCGCACTTTAGCGGGCGAGCTTTGGCGCAACGATTAAGTTGCGCTATTGCAACCTATTGGTTGCAGGTTTGAAACTCGGAAACAGCCTCTCCTACGAAGCACAAGGGGTAAGGCTGCGTACATTTGCCCCTCCCAGATTCTGCGCTAGTGGGAGCCTCATGCACTGGGACGCTCTTTTATAGATTTGTCAGCACTTAATCATTTCATTCTTTCTTCTTTTGATTGTCTGACTGACCATTGCAATTCCTTTTTCATTGGGTGGGGTGGGGTGTTCTGTTTTGTGCTTGATGTGTAGTCTCTGTATGGAGTGTGTGTTCGGGCTACATCAATGGCTGGCACTTCGATCAAAACTTGCAACATGGAGGGTGAGGAAGTTCCCCTGCTTCATTTCTTATCATTATTGTTGTTTCAGTTTCATCTTTCATGAATCTGCATTGCTAGAATTGGAGCCCAAGGAAGGTGCAGTTTTATTTTTTTATAATCCAGTCCTGGTATTGTTCCAGGTCTATATGTTTTGTTCAAATGGAGAACAGGCAGTCGGGCTAGTGCTAGATATCTAATTTGTCCATGTTGGACTCTGCACCTGAGACCAACCTAGGTGTGTCAATGGTTCGTATATTATCTGGATGGTTCAAATAATTGGACCATGTGATAGGACGATTGTATGCTGGCAACGTGGGAAACTTTTTCCCATAATTTATATACTCCCTCTGTCCTGCAAAGAGTATGCATTTATAACTGCCCCAAATGCTTGATCCATTTCTCAAATCAAGTAATAAGTTTTTGTTGAGTTTAAACTTTGCACCTTGCATTGATTACGATTTACAACATTCATTCATGGCTCAATTTGAAAAGTCAGTATATATATAGGGAAGCAGTTTTCTGTACGGTAGTGTGGCCTACGCCAGCACTCCCATGTGTCTATCTCTCTCCTCCTTAAAACAGAGGTGTCTTTTCACATGGGGAGGAGAGAGATAGACTCATGGGAGTGCTGGCGTAGGCCACACTCCCATACAGAGATCTTTTTCCCATATATATATATATATATAGACACACACACACACACACAAGTTGAGCTTCCCCCTAAAATGAGCATAGTATTGTTATTTTTCTCCCAATTCTATGTGTAATAGGATATCCATTATCTCATCTAATATTGGAATATCTAAATTTATACAAATACGGATCCACCTATATCTGCTCCATATTCACCCATTTACAGCCCTAGTCCAATCTAATCTAGTGACTCATGAGTGAGCGGGTCGAGGTCTTGATATACTTCATTCCAATTAGTGTTTGCTGAATTGTTGTTTTAATGTTGCTTCTCAGGGTAGTATCGCAAATGTTTTAAACACCATTCAAGCAAACAAGGTTACTGAAGAAGGCGCACAAGCAGCGCAAGGAATTGTGATTCGTTGAGAGAATAGTTGGTCAAGGCTGTCAAATTTTGATATCCACTTCATTTCATTTTTTAGGAATCATAGATGAGCTCATGATTATTCTTTGTTTAATTTTTTCCAAATAGAATTGATTTTGTGGTTCTGCAAATTTTCCAGAAATTAGCTGCTGCTGCAGATGTATATGTTTTTAGTCAGTGTTTATGAGCTTTTCAATTAGCATGTCAACTTGAGCGGTTTAAAAACTTTTCAATGGTAATTAATCTGTTTCTCTTACTGATATTGTTCATTTCCTTTTTCTCTCAAGGTTCTTTTTATTTCAACAGAATATTTTCTATAAATTTGACTTTCATTTACTAAATTTCTTTTTCATTCGATGTCAATTGGTCTCTTTTTTTTCTTTTAATTGAACCTGACAAGGAAGCATATTTAAGCGTGTTTAAACAAGGAAATAAATTTTAACCCCAAAAAAAAAAGAGGACATATTTCAACCTTAGTATAAGATGGAAGGCTTCATGAAGATATCCATTTTCCAATGATATATTTTGTGTTTTGTTGAAATAATTTTTTTCTCAGTACAACACAATTTCATGTTTTTTTAAATAATTTCTAAAATATTTTTGGTTGAAACAATGGAGACATTTTTTTTTAATACAAAGAAAGGAAAATAGATTAAGCAGATAAAAAAAGATCTTATGTTGGTCTGTACAAGATAATATTATAGTTAGTTTGGACATAGTAGTAGATAAGTTCAAAAGTATATCAAAAAAATCCTAAGGCCACCCTTTTGGAGTCCCTTGAATCAACCAAGTTTAAAGGTTCTCGGAATCCGATCACTTCTATCGATCTGAAACTTTTTTCCGTTGTTGGGAGCAAACCTTGCATGATACTTCAAGCCTTTGATGCTAACACATTCCCTGGAAAACCACAACTCAAGGAAACAATGAAACTTGATGATCCTTAGATGGCAGCAAGAGATAATCTTCAAGAGACAACAATGGCACATTCTCAAGAGAAGGTAGAAAGGAAGAATCAATCAACAAAGATCTAAAACCCATCTATATGCATAATTCAAGAGGACCAACAATCCAAATACGTTTATAGACAGAGCAATAAATAAAAATTATATGTCACACAAATTCATTTTCAACATTACATAATGAGTAAGAAATATGTAGAGCAATGACAGAAGGTCTTTTGTAGCAATGAACCCATAACACATCATGATTATTTAACCACCTCCAAACAAGCTTGACCAAAAGGGCCTTATTATGAAAAGAACAATTCCTAAATCCTAACCTCCCAAAGGTTTGGACCGACACAAGATCTTTCAAGAAATAGCGGACATTTCTTTGTTATTAGACAAACCTTTCCAGATTCTAGCACTAATAGCATCAAGTTGGAAGCAGACTCAATAAGAAAAATGAAATACAGACATCCACTAGGTTGGAATAGAATTAAGGACATACTTAATAAAGACTGGTCTACCAACATGGGACAATAAAAGGGCTTTCCACAACCCAAGTTTCACTTGGACATGATTAAACACATTATTCTAGACCTTTTTTTATTTGTACCAAGGTAGTCCCAAGATAAATCGAACCCTCATCCATAGACGAAACACCAAGAATATTGAAAATATTATCCATATTATTCATTGTAGTTCCTTTACTAATGAAGACACTTATTCTTAGAGAAATAAATTAGTTGATTTGAAAAATCCAAAAATAAATTTAAAATAGATTGTATCAACAAAGTATCATTCACAGTGGCACGCCAAGAAATTAACATATCATCAACAAACAAAGGATTGGATATCTCAAGAGCATTCTGGCCAACCTTGACACCTTGAAACATATTAAAGTCACAATGTACTCAATGGTCAACCTTGGAGGATACCTCTTGAATGCCCCAAAAAGTTAAAACAATTGTTCGCTATTGTTTCACCTAAAAGCTTGAATTGTTAGGGAAAGACAACGTCAAGGTATACATCGACACTCCCCCCACATGTGCAGGCCAAAGTCCCATGATCCTTTTACATGGAGAAATGTAGGGAAAACTCTTCCGATGTACTTCCCAAGAGTCGAACACTTGACGTCCCTTCTCTGATATCATGTTTGCTTTTCACATAAAAACTCGAATTGTTAGGAAAGGACAGTGTCAATGTATAGATCAACAACAAATACCCTAGATTTCAATAGTGTAGTAGCAAGAGGACATCAAATAACTAATCATAGCATACCAATGTTGGTTAAAAATAAAGAATTCAAAAATGGCTTGAAGGTAGCTCAATTCTAATTTGCCATCGACCTTAGCCATATCAAGCTTAAGAGCTATCAACCCTCATTTGGTTTTGTGACGCCTAAGGAAATCAAACATTTTATAAACAATGATTATATTATCAGTGATTTGTTGGCCTTTGACAAGAATTACATGAAACAAGGAAAAGATTTTTATTAAGGACAACTCTCAATCTATTAGCTAGAACTTTATTTATTATTGTCGGATATTATTGTTCCGACAACACTTTTAACATCCATTTGAAAAAAATTAAAATCTTTTAAACAAGCAAAATCTAATAATATTTTAATAGTTGTAAGTCTAACAACTCGAGTAAATGTTTCTCAAAAACAGCTGATTTGTCAATGACCTGAACTTGTATCTATTGCTAGATTTCTTCTGGGTCCACCAACCTGATGACCTTGCGAAAAAGTGTTATCCGAAAGATGCAATTAGCTCGTGCTGTTTACCATATGCCTCAACTCTTGCCACTCATCTTCTCTAGATTTTTTGATTTTTTTCTTGAGAGCCTTGACTGTACCCTTTCACATAAGAATATTCCCATTGTTGTTACAAAGTGAAGTCATTATAGCAATTGAAACGTTCTATAAAAAAATATTTCGTTAAAAAAAAAATTTATAAGGACATTTGTGTAATTTCAATCAGAACCCTCCTACATTAATTCCAGTGGGATGGCCTTCAAGTCTTTCAACTTCAATTTTAGTGCTTTACCTGGAAAAAAAAAACATCAATTCTAGTGAGTTTTCTTCTTCTGTGTATGATTTATGTTTATATCTGTTCAAAGGGATCCTTATTTAAAACTTCTGTCTGTGCATTCTAAAAGTTCTTAGCTTCAGAAAATGGCGATTAGAACTCTCAGCAGATTATACGGTGGTTTTCATCCATGCGAATGGAGTTTCAAGCGTATTTCGACTTACACAAATCAGCAAAGTCGTTCTTTCTCACGTACTCCTCATACCCCAATCAAAGTGGGTCCGAAATTCCCACAAGGAGCTCAGTACAGGCAACTGATTTCACTTGCCAATCTCTTGCAGAGGTATGGTTTTCCAGCATCGCAGCTGCATGAATTTCTCGGAAAAAATCGATTTTTACTGAACTTCAGTTTGTCAGACGTGGAGAAGTCCCTGGGTATTCTCCTATCTTTTAGGTTATCCCAAAATCACCTTGTATCGGTTATATCTACCTGTCCTGCGATTCTGGAACTAGGGTTTTTAAGGAAATGGGAGCTTTGCTTTTCGGAATTAGAGTTTTCGTCGGTTTCTCAATTGGCGATCCGAAACGTTCTTGAACACTCGATGAGGTTTCAGTTAGGGACAGTTGATCTGCGCAGGAGTTTACAGGCTATGAAGGCTGCGGGTTTCAGTGATGAGACTATGAGTAAGGTTTTGGAGGAAATCCCCAGAGTAATTGTAATGAATGAAGGCGAGTTTAGGCGGAGGATTGACTTCCTTGAGGAAATTGGGATTCGAAGGGATGAACTTGATGGAATCTGCCATTCATTTCCAGGAATTTTAGTATTTTCTGTCGAGGGTAGGTTAATCCCTCTGTTTAGAGAATTTAAAGACTTGGGTTTTAGGATGGATGAGATTAGAAGGGAGGTCATCAGAGACCCTCGAATTCTCAGTGTAGAATTTGGAGAGCTTTCTCGATGCCTTGAACTGCTCCGGACTTTGAAATGTAGGTTACCAATTAAGGAAAAAATTCAGACCAGGGGGATTTTCAGAGCTTGCGTTGAAGTAAAATTGAGAGTGGATTGCTTATGCCGACATGGATTGATTCGTAGAGATGCTTTTAAGGTATTACAGAGAGAGCCGAGGTCAATCACTTATGGATTAGAGGACATTGAGAAGAAGATCGAATTTCTAAGAGAGAGAATTGGATTTAGTCCATGTTGCTTAACCGAAGTTCCACAGTACTTGGGTGTGAATTTTGAGAAGCAGATAGTTCCTCGCTACAGTGTGATTGAGTATCTGAGATCAATTGGTGGGCTTGGTACAGAGGTGGGGTTAGAGACTCTGATAAAGTCCAGTAGACGTAGGTTCTATGACTTGTATGTCAAGCCATATCCTGAGTGTGAACAGATATATGGCAGATTCTCGGGTGAGACCGAAGTTAAAACCAGACATCCAGTTGGACTGTGGAAGTTGTTTAAGCCACATAGCTACCCAAACTCGAAAGAGGATCTGAGAAACATCAAGTGGTTCATGGAGACTTTGGTTTAATGTGGGCAATTTACGGATCTCAGGTATTCTGGTTTGTTGTTTGAGTTGACAAGCTTTACCATTGTACCTGTTTTCAAAATTTTATTATCCTGATGAACAAATTTTGCGGTGAGCTCATGTTGGCTTAGGTAATGATCCTGCCATGGTATTGCAAGCATCTTGCTGATTTTCAATGGAACACGGGATGAACAGAACCCTCTCAGCAAAGTGACCTTGGCCATTCGCTACTTGAGAAGTTTTTTTATGAAGAACGTGGTTTAAATACCCGGAATTGGCCTCCATCGATATCGGATTGGAATTGGTTCGAATCGGCTAGAGCTGTCCAAAACCGTAGAAATTGGGATGGGGGAAGAAGATGCAAGATTTTCACAGATCTTTGATTTCTTGGAGTTTTTTATTCAAAAGACTAGATAAGTTTCATTGGTTTTCTGCTATTTTACTAATATAAAAGAATAAAAAAATGGCCAAAAAATGAAGATCAAAGAGCATTCATGGCAAATTCCGATCCGATTTCTGAAATCATGATGAATAATGCTTATTGCAAAGTTTGAAAATGCGATTGATTGGGATACTTGTCTGGTCATATTCCAGCCAGACAAGGAAATGGGCAGGTTTATTCAAGAAGTTTGAGTAGAGATGGACAATGGCTCCTATACTTCACTTGGGAATTCTGTTCAGACAATCCCTTTAAAAATCAAAGATGTCTTTCTTGAATTATTCAAGTTGGCAGTCCATAAAGATCAAAAGTTTGTGGGTTATATTTATGAGCAATTGGGATTTGGGAGGCGGTGCCTAAGCTGGTGGATCTTCTTCCCGTGCTTGAGAATTTAGAAACGCACAAGACAGAAAAAGCCAGAGTATTTGAGGGTTTGGAAATGCAGGTGAGTTTCTCAGCTGCTATAATGTGGAGTATTTGGTTAGCTAGCAAGAAGAAAACATTAGACAAATCATCTGCATCCTGGACCAACGTGTAATGTGGTATGTAGATAGCCAACAGCTTGGTAATTATTGTGAATGTTTTCTATGCAGTTGATCCTCAAAACTGGCGCAACTTATTATGAAGATTTCAGGGTTGGGATTATATTCCTGAAGTCTTGTACGGAGACAAACTCTAGGCCGTTATCTTTGGGTCTTCTGGATATCTATATATTAATTGAATTTTCCATGAACTACTATCATTGGTTTGTAAGTGTCTAAATGGCAAGTCAATTATGCCCCTCATTCAATTTGTCATGGCTGAAATATTTTAATTGCTCAGTCAGCATCTCTATTAAATGCATTTCATACATTAGTTAGTGTAACTTATCCATGATTGCAAATAATAATTATATGTGATGTGCTTACTTGGGTGGCTCTTCTGGACTAATTTTATTTAGGCACTCTGCTAACGATTCCCATCGGGAAATCCCAACATTCCAACTCTACTTTTGACCATGGCATGTCATGTCATCTGGAGGGTGGAAAACTTCTGGTTTGGGGCGAGTGGTAGTCCACTTGGCCTAGGGAATAGGCCTTGTACCTTGGTAGAGTAGAGTAGATTTGGGTTACAGCAGACAGGGACTCTGCCTAGGCAGCTAGCTGAAGCAAGTCACAAACTAATCTACAGGTACTATCCCTCATCACTTGAAGAACAAGTACAGACATACAGTGGTGTTAGGAAGGGACAAACGTGCTTCTACCTCCAGTCCAAGTTCTTCCGTGTCAAGAAGACCATCAGAAATGTCGATAATATAAGATTAATCATCTACTACTACTCAGTTAACAATCAGTATGTATTATACTTTTTCTGTGAAGTTTGTGGGAGAATCTCTCATAGATCTGCAGATTGTCAATCAAGAGCACGTCCATATTACTATTCTATTCAGTCTCTAGTGCTTCCACTGACATTTGGGAACCATGTATAGCATCCCAATTCTCCGGAAACTACTCAAAAAAACACCGAAGTCTAGTTTGCAACTAACGTGCTTTCTGATTCTTCTAGGATGATTATTGATGAAAATATAAATAGAGTTAAAAATGGAGGTTTCTCTCAGATGATGGGTGCTGCCAACACCGTTTCTGAAGAAACTTCTTATAATCCACCAAAAACAGAATGTATGGACCAACTAATGGCTGATGTTGAGATTCAGGATCCTGCCCTTTCGTTGCCATCTTTTATCTCATTACCACAGTCCACAGCGACAGACAATCCAGTTTTTTTTGGCTGTTGATAATCTTTCTCAGGAGCAGGCCAATGTTACATCCGTTGGTATACTTGATTCACCTTCATGGTCTCCTCACTAGACTGGGACAGAGGTTACACTGCATTATTGAATGATCTCCAGATGCAAGAGACCACTTCTCGTAACCCAACCTTGGGTCATCCAAACCAATGGCCGAACCAGAATACTTTGCCAGTGGAAGCCTTAACTGATCCAGCACTTCCAATGCCAACCAATTGGCATCCATCACCATATTCCCACTCTTACTCACTACTGCACATAATCGTCCACAATCACTTCTACTGTGCCTCAAACCCTAGCCGACCTATCTCTTCTCTTCTCCCTACCTCTACTTTTTCTGCTGCTCCACTGCTTCCATTTCCAGATCTCAGTGACCCTTCCACTCTCATCCTTATGGATAAACCTACTGACCCTGTCATGCCATCATCCCCCCAACCTACTGTTCCCACCCTGATATGCCCCATGTTGCTGGTTTTGCTGATGATTGTGGCGATAATGAAGTCAAAATCCGTAAGAGACCTTTGCCTTCGTCTCCAACTGAGGTTTCTGAAATCAAGGCTTTTCGCCGTTTTGCAAATGGTCTCCTTATTAATTCAAAGATAACAAAGGACCTCTCTTCGCAGATGCAAACCATGGTATGCGAGCTCTCAACTGAAGCTGAGCTCCATCAGTCTTCTTTCAGAAAGAAACCAATGCAGGTGGGAGAAGCTGATGGTGAGCCTTCCAGGAACAGGGGAGACCCTTCATCGCCTCAAAGGGTAATTTCATTATTTTGGCATCCTTTTACATTTGTTTTCTGGCAACTTATGCCAAATATTTTTGGCTCTGCCTCTTTTACTGACTCAACTCTGTGACCGTGCTTTGGTTCGACATCATAGGTGTGATTCCTTCTTATTGGTTTATCTGATTTTGGTGTTTTCTCTTGTTTTTCCGTCTTAATTGTTCTGGTTACCTTGCTTTCTTTGTGTTCGGTCTTATTTCTCAACATGAAAATTTTATGCTGGAATATCAGAGGTTTGTCTTATCCATTGGCTAGGAAAGCTCTAAAATGCCACATTTTAACTCGTAGACCTGATGCTGTTTTCCTCCTAGAAACAAAATGCACTGATTTAAAAGCTAAAACTCTCCCTCGTTACCTTAAAACAATATCTTCTATAGGGTTTATTCCGAGTTTAGGGGCTAACGGATTTGGAGGAGGAATATGGTGTTTGCTTATTCTTCATGCACTATTAATAATGTTGACTCTAGCTCTCGCTTTACTGCTATCTACTGATGTTGGTCAGAGAAGGCAATGGTGCTTGATAGTTATTTATGCCTCCCTTCCCCAGTTGCTCGAGCATCTTTTTGCAATGAATTATGCTGCTTTTTATCTAATCTTACTATTTCTTTTGTTATTTTAGGGGATTTTAATCAGATTATTCATGAAAGTGAAAATTTTGGAGGTCGATCACCTGTTTACAGGGTCATGTTCATCAACCTCTTCTGGATTTGATTTGTACTTTTGGTTTACAGAACATCCCTATAAGAAATTCCCGTTTTCCATGGACTAACAAACAAAAGCCTCCTTTTCTCTTTAAAAAAAGTCTTGGATACAGCTTTGGCCACCTCTACTTGGTTATCTTACTGGCCAAATGCATCCCTATCTACTCTATCCTCTATTGGTTTTGATCATAACCCATTGATTTTCGATTTGATCCCTCAAAAAACAATTTTCGATTTAATCCCTCAAAAAACAATCTTTCAAGAAAATCTTCCGTTTTCCGGTTGCTTGGTTCAAACACCCAAATTTGACCAATTTTTCGAAACAAAATGGAAGGATTTGACCACACAAGATCTGAACCTAATTCAAAAATTAATGGGCTCATGTTTTTCTTAAAGCATTGGAATAAGGAGTTTTTTTGCCCAATACAATCTTTAAAACAAATTCTTTTTGATCTATAACTTTTCTTGGAAAATCAAGGCCCATCCCCTGAAACTATGAATGCTTTGCTTGAGGTGTCTAATAATAAAAATCTAGGCACCTGTATATGTCAGACGGGGATCGAAACTCTAGATTTTGCCACTTAATGGCTGTGCATCATTTACGGAAAGCTAGCATCTCCAAAGTTCTAACTTTGGATGGTACTCTGGTAGTGATACCCCAGGTATTGCTTCTTATTTACGTACTATTTATACTACTTCTAACCCCGTAGATCCTAACTTTATTGCAAGTTTATTTAAACCTGTGATAACTGCTGATGATAATGTTCTCCTCACATCCATACCATCAGAGACAGAAACCAGACAACAATATATGGCATTGGGGCTTTCAAAGCCTCAGGCCATAGACTTCCGGCAGCCTCCTTCTACAAATACTGGGAGCATGTCAAAATGTATGTCATATGGTTTGTTCACTATTTGTTTTCATATAATATTTTACCTTTTGAGACTAACCACACTTAGAGGGTGGGCCTTGGTCATGGGTTTGAGTCTGGAAACAGCCTCTTTGCGAAAGCAGGGGTATGGCTGCGTACATTATGACCATCCCCGGGCCCCACAGTGGCAGGAGCCTCGTGTACTGGGTACGCCCTTTAGACTAACCATACTTGTTAACTATTATTCCTAGTAAAGATATTTCTCTTTGTGTAATTGATTTCCATCCCATAAGGCCATTAGTCTTTGTACAAGATCATATAAGATTATTTCTAAATTATTGTCTAATAGATTACGAAGCGTCTTGCATAGGCTTTTATTAAAGGGCAGAAAATCACTGATAATATGATCATTGCTACAGGGATATGAATCTATTATGAGGACTTAAATTGAATAGATTTTCTCCTGAGATATCAAACCTACTTTGTGTAGATGACACATTTATTTTTTGCACGGCATGCAAAAAAATATTTATATTTTAACTTTGAAGGCTGTATTAAGTCTGTTTCAGAATTTATCAGAACAAGAGATCAACTTTGAAAAGAGAGGTGCCTTTTTCAGTCGATCCACACCACCTGCTGCATTTCAATCTTTTGTTTACAATAACTCTTGGTGTAAGTGCAATCTCTCAGGATTCCAAATATAAACTGCTGCTTTATCTTCTTTGATTCAACGTGTATGGCGTTGACTAGGCTCTTGGAAAATCCCATTTTTGTCTCAATCTGGTAGAACAATTCTCATCAAATCTGTTTTTGCAATCCATTCCTACATATATGATGTCATGGTTTCTTTTTCCAGATACTATTTGTAAAATACTAGATTCTATTTACTCTTCGTTTTGGAATGGTAGACATTTTGGAGAAAAAAAAAGTAACCCTTCTCTCATGGTCATCCTTATGTTTACCTAAGGCTATAGGAGGGCTTGGTTTTAGGAGTAGTTTAATCCGCAATCGTTCAGGGATTCTTAAATTGGCCTGGAGATTGCTCACATCACCAGATGCACAATGGGTTCGTTTCTTTCGTAGTCTATATCTTCAGAATTTCTCTTTGAATCCCGTCCTTGATATTAAGAGAGGATCCTGGGTGTGGAATAGTATTAGGAAAATTCTACCATATCTTAGACAACTTATTTATTGGACGATTCGAAATGGTCAGCATGTTTCCATTTGGACAGACCCTTGGTTGTCATCTATCACTAATTTTAGAATTTCATCCTTAATCACGCTTCTTTATACTATGGTTTCTGATCTAATTAGTAATGGTACATGGAATGTTAGTATATGATCAATTCTTTATCCCCAAGATCAATTGCAGGGGCAACTTAGTATTAGGTTATCCCATCCATCTGCTGAGGATACTCTTTGCTATTTTGCATTCTTGTACAAATAGGCTGACGACTAAATATCTTGCCTCTTTTTTATGTTCTTATAGTACTCTTAACTAATATTTCTACTTTTTTGAGGCTATGGAAATATATTTCTGCTGAGGATACTCTTTGCTATTTTGCATTCTTGTACAAATAGGCTGACGACTAAATATCGTGCCTCTTTTTTATGTTCTTATAGTACTCTTAACTAATATTTCTACTTTTTTGAGGCTATGGAAATATATTTGGAAACTTAGAGTTCCACCACAATTTAAAATGTTATTTTGGATGGTTTTAGTTGGAGCAATTCCAACAAAAAAAAGATTGTCTCAATATATTAGGGTGTATCTGATTTGCATATTCTGTAAACAAGCAGAGGAATCAAACTCGCACCTTTTCTTGTCTTGTGCTTTTTCCAAGTGTATTTGGTATGCGGGTCCTTTAAGTTTAATAACAAAATGTTTCACGGGTATGTTTTTAGCTCATCTATTTTATTCTCTTCTTTCAGATTTTACTATATTAGCTATTGATCTGTATCATATTTTTTATGCGACTACAATTACCTTTTATTTTATCTGGGTAGAAGGTAATAATTGTATTTTCACTAACCACAACCCCTGCCCAGATCTCATTATCAGCAATGTCTTTTTTTGGTAGAGCATTATCATTATCAGCAATGCCAAACGATGGTGTTAGTGACAATTTTTATCTACTTAGTAATGTATCTGCAACTTTCTCTTCTATTATCCCTAATGTTACACACCGTAGTGACTTTTTATCTACTTCTCAGTGACTCTCAGTTCTTTTATTTGATGTTACTTTCTTACCACAAGAAGGAATGGCTGGTTGGGGGTCTATAATTTTCTATAATAACAGCTTCATTTGAGGTTAGATGGACTTTGGAAATGGAGGATGCTTACAAGAGACTCAGGCACGAGCATTCTGGCAAGGACTACCGGTGGGGGGGCTTCAGCATTGCGGGGTTCGAAGAGCAAGACATATGGACCGATATTGGAGATTTCACGTACTAACTTGATCAAAAGTACTTTCCCTTTTGGTTGTGGGATATAGTTCCTATTTTATATGATACTCACACTACCATGAAAAACTTTTGGATCTGTCAATATTTAGACCAACGATTTGCAGCATCTTTATATAGTTTATGAACTATCATATTTAAGCAGGGACTACGCAGAAGCGAGATGTAACAAACTGATGTTGTCTGTATGTTAATTTTTCTTTCTCTCTCATAAAAAAGTATAGTATTTGTATAGATCTCCCTTCCCCCCCCCCCCCCCCACACTCTTCTCTCTTTGTGAACGAGTTAAAACATGTGACAGCTTAGGTTCCACCTGAAGAATGGTCCACATGTTTAACTCAAATGCATTACAGGTTTCGGAGAATGTTAGTGAAGGCTAACTACGGTTAGAAAACTAATCAATCCTATGGGATCGGATGCTGGAGAAGAACTTTTAATGCCTTGGAAGAACTCTGAAAACAGAGAGATTTAATAATTGGTCGGGGGGAAAAGATTATCTTCTGTCCCATGTTTGGAATTCAGTAAACACAGAATAATTGGTTAGGGGAAGAGTGTTTCCTCTTGCTGCTAACTGGAAATGTGGATTGTGGAGGGGAGAGCAGCATAAGATTGCAAATGTGTTTCTGTTCGTCTTTTTTAAGGGTTCCCCCTTCTGAAGCATAGCATTTCATAATTTGTGAGAGAGTAAACCTGTTTAATAGAACTTGGCAAATGTTTCCTGGGTGGCATCCCCTAGTTCTGTGGCTTCTGCCATGTGAAAAAAGTGATGACAATTTCTGCAACTGGATAACTAAGGAATGGTTTAGATTGACCACACCTCCTACCACTTGGTGGTCTATGCCCCATCTTCATAATCGGGAGGGAGTTTTCAATGCCTAGTTTTGCCACTTAACAAACTCAGTTTGCTATGAAATTTGACATGTGAGCAGGCAACTAGATGTGTATTTGTCTACAAGATTTTGGTCACATCCAACCTGCCACAAAGTAGAACTTGGTGTCCATCTATAGATTCCATGATTTTCCTGAAGAAACTTTCAATAACCAAAGCCTAAGAGCTCCAACGGACAAACCGAAAAACAAATGGGGAAAATTGAAGAGAACTTTTACACAAAGGAAAACAAAAAAAGGCAGGCTACTGCACTTTATTAGGTAACCAAAGACATAAGCATTGATCACTCTTATGGCACCCTAAAACTTTTTGAGTCTTCTCAAATTTTGACACTTCTATAATTAAAACGCTGCCCCATGCTACTGCTGCACTCCACAACGGAGTCGCTAGTTTCTGTTAGCTGGTCCCATCTTCTTCTTGCCTTCATTGTTAAAGGATGCTTTCCACTCCCTGCATTTTTCCTGTTCAGCTAAATCTCTTTGATAATCTATCTAGTTCATTCAGGTTTGGAAGCTTGACCTGGTTCCATATGGTTAACTTACCTTCAAAACTCTTGAATCTTGCTATTACATTTTGTCATTGATTAGTCTATGCTTTGTAGTTTTCCTTGCATCCTAGGTCAATCTAATTATGAAAATGTATACATCAATCTGTACAATGGAATATATTCTGGGTTGGTGTCCCTCCAAATTTGTACTCAAAAGATGCCTACTGAAGTTGCTGTGATTCTTGAGACTTCTGTGACTGGGACACTAGGAGGTTGTTTAAAACCATTATTGGAATGCACTTCAAACAGGTTCCCAAGAACCTCCCAAACACCTCCCCACAAGTTGTTCATGGAATCCACTATACATTATTTTCATATCTGACTTTTGTGAAATGAATAAGATATTGCCCGTGTCATTTGCAAGCTTGTAATTCATTTTAGTTGTTTTTTTTTCTTTTTCTTGGGGTAATGTATTTCATTATAGTTTAATTCTAGTGAAATCTCCAAACTCAGATATCAATTCAGCAAAGAAAAAGAAAAATAAAAATCAACACTCCTAAAATATCACTTTCCCCAAGCATTGACATTCAAACATATTAGGCAATAGATTTTCTCAGCAAGCTTTTAGATCTGTCTTCAACATTAAGTTCTTTCAAACATCTAAGCTGCTCCATACTAGTGTTTTTGACCTTAGAAAAGAATGAATCACCAAAGCTATGCTGATCATCTGTAGATCATAAGAGTTAAAGACAAAGGAAGAAAGACCTCATTTTCGTCATTCTTCCATAAAAATTACAACTACAGCTTGCCTAATCCAAAATCAACTGATTCTTGTCCAAAGGTCCTACAATTAGTATTTCGTGGGAGCAATGCACAGAAATGGAATTTTTTCATGCAATTGATCCCATGTAGAATCTCATTGATTGCTTCTAGCTTCTAAGTGTTTTGATTGAATGGACTCAAAGTTCTGTTTGGGGTGCTTGTAATTGCCTCCTCACCAGTGCAGCGTAGATGCCATCCTTCATAAGGAGCTCTTCATGTGTGCCATTTTCGACTACCTTACCATCAGATACAACTGCCACAGTGTTTGCACTTTTAACAGTCGAAAGCCTATGAGCTATTACTAGAACAGTCCGTCCCTTCATAAGAGAATCCATGGCGTCCTATACAACACATGAGAATGATTAACTAAAATATGCAAAGAAACAAATAAATTCTTCAGAAAGAAGGACAGTAATTGGTTATACTCAGTACATTATGTTTTAAGAACCCAAAAAGGAAGGCCTAATAAACTAAAAGGGATATAAGAGATTCCTGGCATTTCATCATGTAAATTTCAAAGTAATTTTACAAAGACAGACAAAGACGTGGATGTCAGTGTCTGACACTGACACTGTGTCTTGGACAGCGATTTCCTTTGAAAATGAAGTACATACAGAGAGTACAACCGTCCTTGTCAATATATGCTGGTGCCATAACATGTCCCAAAATAGATCCTTCTGGGAAAATTGGGGAAACTCCCAAAATCAAGACCGTCTTTTGTCAGTATTGAGAAATTACAATACCTATTGTCAGTATGTCACTGGAGAAAAATTAAAAAACCTATTGGAAGTATGTCACCGGGTTCTGTTCCCACACTGCAGGAAGGGGTTTGGTGTCAGATAATCAGTTAAATTGACAAAACTTGATGTTGTCAAATCGAGCACCAAATAATTGAGAATACCAGCTAGTACTACCTAACAAAGTTGGAATTTCCAATTCTGTCAATACTGAAGAATGTAATATAATATCTGCCTCACCTGAACAAGATATTCACTTTCAGCATCCAATGCACTTGTTGCTTCATCCAGTAAGAGGATTCTTGGATTCATCAGAAGTGCCCTAGCAATTGCAATTCTTTGTTTCTGGCCTCCTGACAGCCTTATCCCACGTTCCCCAACAAAAGTTTTATATTTATCTGGAAATTTTTCAATGAACTCTTCAGCATTTGCCATTCTCTGCATTTCACAGCAGTTTCCAGAATTAGATTTTTAAATAATTATGTGGAATTGATAACTCCATGGTACAAGAAGTGTTGAAACTTACAGCTGCATTTTCTATATCAGCACTGCTAGCTTTGCCATCAAACCCATAAGCAATGTTCTCTTCTATGGAACAGTTGAACAGAACAGGCTCCTGACTAACTATACTGATCTGTAGATTTTTAAAGAAAATAGAAAATCATTCTTGAGAATAATATTAAACAGTTATCTTGATATTGTTCATGATAATATTAACAATAAAAGTATCAAAAAGAAATTCATGAATCTCTCTAGATATAAAATTTGTACTTTTCTTTAGAAAAAGAACTTGAGTAATATATACAAACATGATGGCCCAAGCATACTGACAATTATACATTTGAACAAGTATACATACCATTCAAAGAAAGAAATAAAAACAACATATAAAAAATTGTATTATGTGTTTATAACAGCAGGTGAAACTACATTTGTTAAGGCCCACTTAGTGACAGCAAAAAGGCAGGCATCATATCTTATGGTTGGGGTTCACAGCTCTGTTATTTGGAAGGAAAGTGTATGTTCTAGAAGAAAATTGGCAAAATCATATGTAGGCTGGACAATGTATCTTTTACAACTATGAATTTTACACTTTACAGACGCAGAAGAAAAAGGTTATGAATAAAGCAAGTTCATTTTCTTCTAGGTACCATGATAAACTTTTGAGAAATATATACCTTAATGTACATTAAAATATAATGAATATGTTTAAATATTACATTCTTTTGCCTTGCCAGCCATAAGATTTTTTACATTCATCAAACTACGTAAAACAGGTTATGTCAAAATGGTGGAAGCTGAGCTTAAATGCTATTAAGTGATAAAACAAGATCCACCTGGGGATGATCGCACCCCATCCAACGGAAGGTCGATCCATCTTCCAAATTTTGGCAGTACTCAAAGACTTGTGCCATGGATTCTCTATTTAAGCAGCACGTGAGCAGGAGTTTCCTTCATGTGAAATCCCACCTCAGTTGACCATACATCTTCCATGTTAAACATAATCATTCTTTTTTTTTTTAAATCATAATAAAGACATTTATGTATATGCAATAAAAAACTCAAGGATTAAATTTACCTTTCTGTGAAGATGTACATGTGATATTTCTACAAGTGGGACCCCATTCAGCAAAATCTTTCCCTTGAGAGGGTCATAAAACCTTTCAATTAAGTTCGCTATTGTTGTCTGCAGTATACAAAGTAAAAAAAAAAAAACACGTAAACTAGCTTAAGTTCGTATCCATAAACGTTTACCTTCACAATGCTGGGTAAGACTAAAACAGAAATAAACTATTACTAAATGGTAATCTATTTATCCTATACACATTACCTTTCCACCACCACTTGGACCAACAAGGGCAACCTTTGAACCAGGCCACAGTTTCAGTGCTATTCCCTGCAAAACATGCAATAAGAGTTGGATTAAGTCCAAAAATGTTGAACTGGTCACTTGGTAAGATACTCATACAGGTCTATTTTGCTAGTATGTCCTCCAAAACAAATTAATATTATATCTAGTTCAGGTATGATCATTGGATGCAGGTACGTTCATTTTTTTTTTGGGGGGGGGGGGGGTTAATCAGTTTTCCAAAAACACTTTTCTTAGTGCTGCTTCTTTAAATTAAGCATGTCACAATCCAGAGAACAACTTAATAAAACAAAGGTAGAACTCATGGTAGCAAGATGATGAATCCTTCGTCCGTATCTGTTTCTGGACATCTAGTGCTTCTATTCTCTTGTCCCCCGCTTTTTTTTACAGATATAGTAATAGTGTAGTTTTCCAATATAGATGGCACAACGCAGTTTTAGTGTATGTAAACCTATCAAGATTATTACCTTCAGCACCATATGATTTGGACGAGAAGGATAGGCAAACCAAACATCATCTAGCTCCACTTCTCCATCTTGATCCCTATCATTAAAACCACATCAAGAAGGAAATAAGAATGATTGTCATTTCTCAGAAATAGGAATGGGTGGTGTTTGTAAAACTATTTACAATTAGCGATGCAGAACACAAAGCACAAGTGGCTGAGATGGACGGTTGGCAATAAGACATCTATAACCATCCCTCAATGTAACTTTTAAGCATATGGATCCCTTATGCAAGTACCACTGAATCGTGGGTTCTACTCTACATGACCAACACTAGAAATGCTTGTAGGGTAATAGTGTGAACATTCCTCTCTATAGCTACATGGTGCATGAGACTTAATCATGGCAACATTGTTGGGCTTAAAAGCATGGTTGTCAAGGCATCCAGGTGCCTTGGTCGCCTTGTTGATGTCGCCATGTATCTAGGCCCCCTCCAATGCCTTGGGTCGCCTAGACGCCTTGACAACTATGCTTAAAAATATCTGCTACCCCAAACAAAGGAATGTGAATTTAAACCAACCCCAAAGGACACTTGTCTCCTGCTTTTGGCATGCTAGAAACACGATCCAGAAGCTGGAAAACTCTCCTACTTGCTCCTGCTGCCTTCATCGCTGTTGTGTATAACCCTGACAGTGAAGATACCGAGGACCCAACTGCAGGTAGAAAGATTGCACAGATTAGATTACACTAAGAGTTTCAAGGTCGCCGAAAATCCATCACATTAACAAGCTGCCAAACATAAATAATGCAGATGCACTTATTTTGCATCTATATAGCTGACCAAATTGACCATAAGATGATTTATAAGTAGGAAAGCAACTATGAAACAGCTAATGAAACATTAGTCGTACATCCGTTCCTTCTGAATCAGTTAAAAAAAAAACAAAGAAGAAAAATACCTGTAAGGCTATAAAGAATGAAGGATGTGAGAGACCCCGTCGTCATGGTACCAGTGATTGTCAAATTAGCTCCATAAATCACTACAACAATAACAGATAATGTTGATGCTGCATTAAGTCCCCCAGAGAAAAGCCCAACTACTTTCTGCGACAGAGAAAGAGAACTTTAAATGTCAAAAACCTTTGTATATTTGAACATTTGCCGAGTATAATACACATTGACATATGGGAGCTCAAAAAGGAACTCACAGCTTGTTTGAGTCCAAGATTCAAGGTCTCATCAACTTTCTCCGCGTAACGTGAAATCTCATAATCCTCTTGGGCAAAAGATCTCACAGTTCGTATAGCACCGAAAGATTCCTAATCATGAACATTTTTCGGATATTTCAGGTGAGCATATCACAAGCCTCAAATAATTTAGTAGATTGACAAACATCTGTCGTAATAATAACCCATTTTAGTATTAGCTCCTGATTGCAAATATGCATATGTTTACAGAGAAAGATTTAAATTGAAAATAAAATAAATAAATTAAAAAGAGATAAGTTACTTTAAGTTGGCCAATAGAAAGTAAAACATACACCAGCTCTAGGCATTTTGAGAAATAAATGAATGATATTGACTAACCTAGAAACAATAAATTTATAAGGGATCAAACTCAATAATATAGTCCTGCAGTCTAAAATATCATCCTTCTAGTGCAATTTTATTCTTTCAGCAGAACATTATGTTCAAATTTGCATATTACCTTTAAAAATAGAAACAAGCGGGTATCAAATGTAGTCAGTGTGATGCAGATTCATCACCAAATAGGGCTTATTTGCTTAGGAATAAATAAGTCTAGGGTTGGGTTATATATATGTTGGGCCTTTGATCCCATGGGTTTTCAATGTAATAGGCCATTTTTATGGGCCTAAAGTATGGGTAATAAGGTTGTTTACGGGATTAGTTAGTTTATTTTTAAGTTGTTTTGGGTTAGTTCAATTGAACCGGTTCTATGTGGTTCAATTTAAGTTGCTAGTAAGTGTTTTAGTGGGGCTGGATTAGTATTCTATAAGTCCAGTCCTGTTTTGAGTCTGTTTCCTTTGTTATTTCACTTTCCTAGTCAGTTTAGGTTACCTTATTAGTTAAGGATTGGGTCAGGCCTTTCCTTTTTAGTGTTTGAGTTTATTTTTGAGTCTTTTATATAAGGTTGTAAGGGGGCAAAGCATTGTACACGAATTTTGATTTTAATGAAAAGCTTTTTGCTGCTCTTCTTCTTCATTGAAGATTTTTGCCTTGTGTTTGATCAAGGCTGGTGGGATTGGTGTTTGATCCAATTGACTCCTTGCGGTGTGAAGCCTGGGTGGTTCATTGAAGCTCTCTTTGTTCTTTTGAAGCCCTACTTTCAAGTTCAATTCATATTTGATTTTTATTCAAGCCTACAATCAAACAAACTGCTGCCAAGGAAATTCTGCAACAACATTGAGTTTGAATCATCCCCATCCCCAACAATCCTTCATCTAATCCTCTCACAGTCCAAACCCTAACATTCCCCCTTTTCATTTTCACTTTACCAACATCAAAATCCTGTCCAGACCTAACCAACCATCAGTTTCTACCCAAACTTGGACCGAATCTCCCTCTCACCCTCTTAGGGAAACTCGATCCAAGCCCCTGCCCTAAACTCCCACCCTGAACCCTAGATTCCCCCATTATTCTCTTTTCAAAAACCCAGAAACCCTAAACCTAGCTTGCTGCCGATTCAAGTTTACACACTTCCATCCATCAAAACATCTCAAGACCTTCACTGTTAGACTCCCCTACACCAACTTGACATTACCCGCACAACAAACCCTAACCCTAATTTCACCAAAATACCTATTTTTAGCCTAGTCGATTGAGTGTTCATAGTAGATCCTGGTTTACTGGCTCCTAGTTTGACTTTTCAAACTTAGGACTACATTACAGTGTATCTCAATAACATTAGTACAATTATTTAAACCATGTGTTTTTTCTTTCACATATGCTGTTACACCACTCCTAATTTCTATAATTGCACCACATCTCTCAATAGATGATTAATTGAACAGAGCAGCTTCATACAGGACCTCCACACCCCCAGCCACCCCACACAGAAATTAAAAATAAGAAAAGTGGAATAGAAACAAATTAAGCTAGAGAAGTTTTGATTATCTAGGGGGTTTCATATATTCATAAAGCCAATTTCCTTGGTCTTTTTATGTCCTCCAGTTACATGGATTCAACATATTTTATAATTTTTCCAGGTACCCTTAATCAAAGTCAAAATCGTTGATCCGGTCCATCTCACTTCCCAAGCCTTACCTAATGGTTCAGCCCCTTTCCCCTTCAGGCCTCTGTTGTCCCTCACATCCCCCCCCCATCAGTGTCTACCGCCATTGCAACAAAAGTTCCCCTCCTTTCCCCATGAAGCGATCCCATCTGGACTTTTCCTTACCCTGTATTGAGAAGCTATTGCCTCTAAGTATGGACATTCGTAGTTATGTCCTTTGCTGAGACATCTTGCTGTGAAAATGAGTCTGTTTGTTGGGTTGTGATTAGGTCTTTCGGAGTGCCACGGGCCTAAGTTTGGGGTTCTCCCCTTTGCTTTTTTCAGTCCCTTGCCTCCTCATACGTAAAGGCAGGGTGTTGTAACTTTTTCGCTTTGCTTGTGCTCTCCCCCTCCCCCCCTTTTCTTTCCTTTGGTAATGAATTTTTTATTCATCCAAAAAAATAAGTCAAGATTGTTAAAGATGGTTTAGATTATGGTACACAACTGATTCTGGAATTATGTGCAATATGTATAGTTGTCACGGCGACTAGGCGACCCAAGGCAATGGAGCGGATGCCTAGGTGACAAGGCACCCACGGTGTGTAGCATATGATTATATGTAATATAACAATGATAATTTTATAATATTATGCTTATATGCAACATAGAAGCCATAGCAAATGCAATATGATATAATTATGCAAGTGCTGACCCAATATGAGAAAACCATCATATAATAAACAGAACATTAGATATGCTATAAGCAAGTTCATCAAAATACAAAACAACAAACCTAAATCAACGTAAACTCGTGAAGAGTCAACAAGGCGTCCTGTCGCCTTGGACCCAGGAAAGAACCTTGACAACTATGGCAATCTGAAACATTTTGTTTTGAAGATCCACTTAGCTTAAATGGAGTACACAAACCTCAGCAATTGAGGCTGCAACAGCAGCTGCACCTTGGGTCTTGTGAGAAAGTTCACGAAGAAAACGCCCAAATTTACGGACAGCAACCGAAATAGCTGGTACGACAGCCAAAGCCAGCACTAGAAAAAGAAAATGAATATGATTAGCCTACCAGACTCTTGATTAAAGACGTAGAACTTTGTTTACATTTTGAATTGCTCTTACATGTTAATTTCCATGATGTTGTAAACATGAAGCCAAGTCCGATAAATACAGTAGCCAGATTTCTGAGAGCCTCAGAAAGGTTGGTAGTTGCAGCATTTTTTATGATTTGGGTATCTTCAGACAGCCTACTAAGGAGCTCTCCCGTTCGAGTAATATCAAAGAAAGCAACTTCCTGTGAACCCATTTCAGTACCAACCATGACAAAGAGGAGAACATTAGATATTTTACAAGCCACTACATTGTAAGTGATCCTGCAGTATCAAATATATTTGTAACCTGCAATTCAAGGTTATGACCTTGAACCACAGATTACAGGGTCAATCGAAATGAATCTCACAAGCCACTTGCTATTGAAAGCTAAAATCCGTAGATATACAGAAATAAGAGTTCAGGGGGACTCACTTGATTAATAAGGTGAGTAAATAAGTCCTTCCTCAGTCGAGCGACAACTCTTTCACTTGCAGAAGAAAACAACCATGCCCGAAGCGCCGTACAAACCGAACTAAGAAGAAGCTAAGATTAATCAATTTTTACCTTTTAACATTGAAATAGTAATAATAAAACGACGAAGAATAAGATAAAATTGTACATAATTCAAAAAAAGGCTCAGGAAAAATGAGATATAACAGTATCTTCTAGCGACCGCTACAGAAATGAGCGAAACAAAATCCACAGCCACTTCCGTGACTTGAGGTCAGCCCATTTGTTTGTTTCCACGTAAAATGTGATGAAAATGAAAATTCAACAATAAAAGCTGATTTTCCACTTATTTCTCACGAATAGTTGGATTGCCAACACAAGCTCTGTCAATAAGAATCCAGTCACCAAGGAGAAAAAAATGGAGAGAATATCAATTATAGTGCTAAGCACAGAAGATAGTCTCCTAGTTTTAAAGACTTCACTTCTTTGAGTAACTCATCGGTGTTTCACTACAACCGCAAGTGATGCAGGATCGATCATTGGCCTGCAAGTATTGGGCCCAATGATGGAAAGGAAGAAATTCCGATCTGACGGCTAGATATAGGCCAGATTTGATCTCAAAACTAACGGCCAGAATTTAAAATTGTAACTACAAGATCTTAACAACTAATTTCCAGAATTTAAATCAATCATAAAAACTCTAATTTTTGAATTTGATGAGGTGTAATGGAGGAAAGAGAATGGGTGGTCAATAGGTGTGAAGAGAAAGAAGATTTTTATCCCAAAAAAAAAATTGATCCTAGGAGAGAGATCAATGGGAGAAAAAAATGGGGAGCATCAGTTCCAGAATTTAGGATCTGAAATTGGTGTCAATATGGTAGGAGAGAAAAACAAAGCAAGGCAAAATCAGAACTGAGAAAAAAACAAGAAGACAAAATCAATAGCAAAACAAAAAGAAAGGAAAGAGAAAACTTAGCAGAGAAGGAAAAAAAGTGCAAAACATGGGGGTGGGGAAAGAGAAGAGAGAAGTAATGGGGAGAGAGAAGATCCCTTACCAAATCAAGGGGAGAGAGAAGAGAGAGATTAAGCTTCAGACATCAATGGCAACAACCAAACCAAATCAATTCATTCCATTCAAATCGGGGTTGTTTCCCCTATTCTTCCTTTATTTTAGAAAATAATGAAAGAGAGTTACAACTGATCTCAACAAGGAAAAAAATAAACATATAGGTTGGAACTCAACAGTCCCTTTGTAAGAGTTCTAACTAACTTAAACTGTTAATGAAAGGATAGGATAGAGTTCTAATAATGTAAGACTAGAACCAGAATAGGTCATCCCAGGCAGGATCAAATAGAAAACCTCCAAAGACTAAAGAGAAAGAGGCAAGAACCGTATATCTCAGAGAGGTCGTAATAAGCATACCAAACCTTGATGCAGCAGCAGGATAGGTACTTTTTAAAGTACCAGAGGAAGAAGAAGCACTCTGGACTCAGACCTGTAGTTGAGTTAACTCAGTCCTTGATGGGCTTTAGTTAGTCTTCTATTTCTGTTTATTGTAAGTCGTGGGCTAGGAAAGGTTTAAGTATTGGTATCAGGTATCGTCTCGGAAGGGTGAATTTTAAGAGACGAATTGTATCGGAGAGATGCAAGATACGTTAAAGATACATATGGAAATGGTCAAGAAACGTATGGAAATGCTTAGAATATATGCAAAATATAGTTTTCAAGCATAAAACACTATAAATAAGTAATGGGATACAGATCTCTACTTGGTGGTGTTTCCTACGCCCTCTCACAGGGCACCGTGAGATGACGCCTCTGCCCCCTAGGTAGATACCCAGGCGTGCTCACCCAATGGCCCAAACGCTTGTGTAGAGACCACGCGACCAAGTAGAGATCTCTTACCCATAAGTAATATATAAAATATAGCGTGTATAAAAAGGAGGCTAAAGTACAATGAGAGAAGTGCATTCAATTGATTATGTATAAAGTATGAGGTTTCTTACAAGTACTAATACCAATTTTTTTTTATGTATTGTATCAGTACCTTAGAGATACGATACGTATCCGTAGATACAGAAGGAAACTTAAAACCTTCAGGCTAGGCCCGTTAAGGTCAGGCCCATACTAATATATTGTGTCTACAAATCTTTCAGTTTCGTATTATGTTTTACTTTCCTTTTTAGAGTATGAGTCTTATTAACTCTATTTAGTTGTTGTTTGAGCCACAAAGCTCCTGACAAATTTTATTTTCAATAAAGAGACAGCTTCTTGCTGTGCATGGTCTGTGTGGGATTCAGATTTGGTTGTGTGATTCAAGTATTCAACTACTCCATTGGTGAGACTCCAATGCTGCTGGTGGGATTCTAGCAAGGCCAAGTGGGAGATTTAGTCATATTCTTCTCATTCTTCTCCTCCTTTAACCCTTCAAGTAAGTATTGTTCTTGATTTATTTAGGTATCCCAATATTTCAAAACTCTTCTATTTTGGGGTCTATATACCTGAGATTTCAGTCTTGATCTCAGATTCATCAACCACAAGTCATTCTACACTTGCCCACAATTTTAGTATTTGGATCAGAGATCAACTGATTAGAGTCCCAAATTTTTGGAACTCCATCCATCGATTGATGTAGATCGATTCTTTGGTAAGCAATACACCAGCCGAAAGAATCATAGGCTTGGTCCATCACATCAATTAGTGGACCAGACCACAGGGCCATAAAGACAACCAGTTCTAACTGGGTCAGCCCACTTGGGCTGGGAGTTTTTGGGTTGATCAAACCCAGATTGTGGGGAGCATTTTTGTCTTTACTTCAGTCTTAGCAAACAAGCAATAAAAATTAGTTTTCCATGCCTTTCCAGCCTACCAATTGGAGTTTCTTGTCCAACAATTCTGCCTTGGTCAACAAGACAGCCAGCTACATCATGGAGCTCGATTGGGAAGTTCTAGAAGGCCCTGAGTTGTTTCTTTTTTAGTTTATCCTTTTGTGATCAGTTTGTTTGTCTTTACAAGCAACCTAGTTTCAGTTTAGGAAAGTTATTAGTTTCCTTTTCCACTTTGTTTCCTTTCTTGTAAGTTTCTATTTTTATTTATTTTTTCTTTTTTTGAGGCAAACCTTGCTGCCTATATAATGTAATAGACTCCCTTGGAGTCCCCTGCGATTTGAATGATGAATAGAATTGGTGTTTAGCAAACCCATTGTCTTAGAGAGGCTGAGAAAGGTGAGATGCCCTGGCTGAGATGGCCGACCCTTCCTATCCCCTATTTCCCTCCCCCTACTCAATCTCTCTTCTCTTCCTCAACCTTCTATTTTCATTGCTGCTAGTTAAAGCCTGGTTATCCTTGCAACCAGGTAGCTTTTTTCAGCTGCTATTTGGGAACTCAAATCACCCTTCAAGGAGGCTCTCTCAACCTGAGTTTGAGTCAAGATTGGCTTCACATCAGCAAGCTGCAGAGACCTGTCTAGTGCTATCGGCTGGACTGTTTGGCGGTCATTGTTGCTGCAACTTTGAAGGCTTATATCTCTGCAACCCTCCATCAGAACTGAGTGAAATTCAGGGCACTACTTCTCCTTGCCTAGACCTCCAATCGATCCAAGTTTGAAGTTGTATTGCTGGCTGGTTTGTCTGAAACCTATTACCTTCTAATTTTGTGACCTGTGTTTATCTTCACATCAGGCCACCAGAATTAGCTCTAACTTGGAGTGTTAATCTACACTACATGGACCTACACTCGACTTAAAGTTTAAGGCCCATCAAAAGATTAAATATTGGAATTCTGTTATTCCCTTAATTTCTGGGTAACCAAACCTAGAGCTGACCTATGGCTAAGGGGCTTGTTTGCTACTTGGGTTATATTGTATTGTGAGTATAATTGGGGTTAGCTTAATTGTAATCTAGCGTTACAATATCGATTTTCTGTTCCCATTAAATCCCTGCTGCAACCTTATATTATTTGTGGTGACTTATCAGTATTTCTGTTGCTGTTTATTACTGATATTAAACATTAATTCTGATCTCTCATAAGTTTACAGCATTGTTTAAGCACTTTCCATTAGTCTACAGGGTTTTGGACATCCTACCTCAAGTAAGATAATTTCATCTCTCTTAATATAACCATCGGATTTGCTTGATACTTTGATATCTTGTTTGATAGCCTAAGAGCTGTTGATAACCAGAATCTTACCTCTACCAATTCATTTTTTTGCTGTGATATTTGAGTTCCTAGTTTTTAGGATCTTAAGTTACTAATTCTGTAACTGTGCTGGTTCTTGAGATGCAACCATCAGATCAAGCCCATCTTTTGAAGAGTTGTTCCTTATTATTTTATTAACTTCATATTCGAATTTCAAAATCAACTGAGTCGCTGATCTATTTCTATTTAAGTGTTCTTCAATTCTGGTTATTTGTCACATCACTGTGATCTGGGTTGAGTTTCTTTAAGCCTCTAGAAACCCATCAAACCTAGTTGTCATTTTAAAAACTATTATCTCTATTTGTAACCAAATGATATTTATTTATATCCGTAAATCATTATTATAAATAATTTTTCATAAATAGGATACAAACATAAATGTAAATCATGCCAAAGAGAGGCTTAAGCTCTTAATAAAGGGATAGGAGGATAGAGTTCTAATGGGTTGGAACTCTACTACCTACTATTAAAAGTAACTAATTTTTTTTTTTGGGTAAAGTGTTAAAAGTAACTACTAATAGCAAAAACAAAAACAAAAACAAAGCAAATAAAAAACTAAAGAATGTCCCACGATGGGGAAACTGCTGCTGGTTCAAATCTGAACCGAAACATTGAACCATGGGCCCAAAACTAGGACCATGATCATGCCCCTGCATTAGTAAGTTTTTCCAGCAATAATATCGGAGGAGTACTAATCACGCCTTCTACTCAATTATTTCACTAGTATGGTTAAAGAGGAAGCCAGAAGTGGCGTTGGCAACAACATAAGAAAATCATTTAGATCAAGAAAAGAGTTAACATGTGTGGACTGGTCATACCCAACTGCTACTATCAGCACAATCTCTAGTATGGTATCCTTGATGGCCTCCAGAGCTTCAGATTGATCTTCATGAGTCGTTGTATCTCTTGACACAATGTCTATGATCATTCCACCATATTTTGGCTGCAGAAGAAAAAAACCATCATTTAGTAAAAGACAGTGAACACCATAATAAGGTTAGAGAACATATTTGACATCACAACTTTACTTTTAGAACTTCAGCATCATCTCATCACAATTTTACATGAACTTCCTCTCTCTATTTCACAATTTTACATGAGTTTTCTCACTCTATTTTATCAGAACACTGTGACATGAGGAACACATGCGAACTGCAACACAAAAGCGCTCCCACATCCAATTACCTCTAGCAAGGTGGAGAACTATTCCTTGAGAAATTTGAATGTCTACACAGTGAAGGGCTTGAATTAAATCCAAATAGCAGCAAGAGGACTAGAGCTAAAACTAATGAACAAAATTCCCAAGTTATAAAAAACATGCCACTTGGCATGAGGAGGGTTCAAGAAGTAATTGTCCACCTCTACCTCACTTTCATGGCTTCTTTGAGAACAGAGAAACATTTCATTTAGGGCACTCCCACCAACAAAGTTATTGAATCCACTCATAAAGTAACTGATCTGAACTCAGAGAAGGGAGGCTAATGAATTTAGCTGGCACATAGAAGTTAAAGAGACATGAGGGCCTTGAAGTGTAGAATATTCTTGGAGAAATCATGAAAGAGATTGGCCAATGAGTCCTTATAGAAATGGTAGTAGGCCTTCATTCTCCCATCTCAGATTTGGTAGTGGAGTATATTGAGCCAAACAGAGGGTTCTACATTATGCTGAGGGTCCAAGGCATATTCAAATTCTGAGACTTTGATAACGATGCCAAATAGATTAGGTTCATATCAGAAATATTTTGTTACTGGGGTCAACGAGCCTACAAGGTTATATACTCAGTTGACTGCACCATCCCAGGGTAGGCATTCTGCCAATCAAGGAATGAACTGCCCCATTTCCATATTCTATTCGGCCAAATTATGTCTAACTTTTTTATTAAAGGAAAAAAAGGTTGCCATAGATATAGTGGGAAATGTATATCTGTATCAAGTGCATCTGAGAGAGAGAGAGATAGAAAATCAATACAATAAATACGTACAATTAGAATATTTGTTGTGGATGCTATCAGCAGTGCAATCGTAGCAAGAATCAGTTTTCCTGCATCATGCTTTGCCTGAAATTTATAGGATGCTAAACAAGTTAAGAAGTCTCCGCAATATAGCTACCTAATCAGAAATAAAAATAAAGAAACTTCCTGCTTACCAGTGAAATTACTCTCCCAAATCCAACATTTGCAGCCTGAGTTCATTATGTGGTCAGCAACTTTCCAATTTCCATCAAATTATGGACAAAGCAGAAACCAGAACACCCCCCCCCCCCCAAAAAAAAAAAAAGGGGAGGGGGAGGGGGAGGGGGTAAAGAAACTATAGTATACAAAAAGGGAAACCCTCTCACCTGGACTGCATCACCATGCTCAAGGTCTGAAGGTACAGCAGCAGTCTGGAAATGAAAGGAAAAATAAGTATCAGTATAGCTTCATGAGTAGGTGTCTCCTACACTCAGCACCTTAGTTTCCATTCCAATCAATTCAGGAACATCACCACCAATTAAGTTGAAGAGAGCAGAGAGAAAAAAAGAGAGCAATATTATGAACAATCAAGGAATGGAACTTAACTCCCGACCAATTGCCGTATGTCCATATGGATTTCCAAGAAACATAGAAGTCAATCAAAGAGATTAAAACTTTAAAAATAAAAAATAAAAAAAAATGTATCCATATCAGGAAGGACCAGAGCATGTGAAGCCCAAGATTCCATACTCAAAACAAGACCCAAAGCTTCGATTCCAGGACAATCTTATCAGCAAATTATACAAGGAAGATTGAAACTTTCTGAACAACATCCACCGATAATTAAATATGACAGAACATGAACTATACTGAATTCAAGATGAGCCACAACATGAGTTGCATGATCAATCAAAACCATAGATAAATCAAGGTTGGTGAAGATTGGTTCGTCGAATCTAACATGGGGGTTGTTAGACACAGAACCCATTAAGATAAATTAAAACACCATACCCAGAAAAGGAAAGGAGAATAAACAAGGGAAGGGAAGGGAAGGGAAGGGAGGGGAAGGGAAGCAGTTACCTCATTATACAAGAGAGGAACCCTCTGACTTCGAGAGCCACTGGTTCCCGACTTCCAACCCATTATTGCTGCCACTCACTTCTGGCTCCTGGTGTTCTTTTCCCTTCCAAGAGAGGTATTTGGGTCTTCCTGCTTGATTGTTGGACTCAGATGTTTAGGAAGACGGACCTGGGAATATAAATGGTTTCAGAGTTAGAGAAACGAGAAAGCATTTCGCCAGGGCTATTTCAGTAAAAGTACATAACAGTATATATATAAAATAAAGAAAAATTGGAAGCATTGCCCAATGCCCAATGCCCAATGCCCACATGAGAATGGATTTAACAAACTATGAATTCCCAGAAAGAGAACTTTCTCCCCACCCGCCTCCCCTTGGAATTGGAAATGGCCGGATGTACGGGCTGGTTCTGTAATTCTCGATTCCCAATGCCCCGTAATCTAATGATCTAATGATCGAATGATCTAATGATCTAATGATCTACTACTACTGCCACCACTCTTTATTAAATAAAGAATGAAATAAAAAACACCAAAGGGACAGATGAAAAAGAAGACGACCAGAATCAAATGTCTCTGGAGCAGTCACAAGCTGTGGCCTGGATGCCATCAAGAATACCAGAATTTTTTTCATGCGCGGTTCCCTGACCGGTGCGGTTTCCTAGTGCCTCTCATAAGAGGAGGGTGGATCCCACCCGGGCAGAGTGTTGGGTCAAGTGTCTTGGGTGGGTCCCACCCCCTCTTATGAGAGGCACTAGGGAACCGCATCGATCAAGGAACCGTAGACGATGTGACATCGGAATATCATACTAAAGTTTGTACTGAATAATTTTTCTTCCCATATAAAAACAAGGGGTGTTGTTCTCTGTGCCGCAGCGCAATGGGGGTGGGCGTAATGACCACCCTGCCCCCTGCATAGGCTACTCATGTGCCTGGCGCAGGTTGCGCTGTGGCATAGAAAACATTCTCCCTAAAAATAATTAGGGGCGCTATTCTTGTCATTGCGCCCACCCCCATGTGCATGGGCGTAGGCTACATTGCGGCATAAAGAACATTCTCCCAAATAATTAAAAAAGATAAATAACGCCACTTCGTCCTGTCCTGTGCCTTCCATCGCAACCCTAGTCTAGGGGTTGTGAGAGTCATTTTGTGTGTCCTTGTGTCAGGACGCTAGGACGACGTGTGTTATGCAACCCCAAAAAAAAAATTTTGTGCTGAATCAAAGGCCACTCAACTCATAAATCAAGAATCAAAATCCTCATGATCCTTTTAAAGATCATAGACTTGAGGTTGGGATTTGGGAAAGCTTTCAAAATAAGGTTTTGTCTTTTGGCCTAAGAACAGAAAATCTTTGTTGCTTTTCAGTACTCTATAGTGATTCCCGTACATAGAATATCTATGGTTAATAATTCATTCAATGGTTCTTGGATACATCCAATCCCTCCAATCTCTATCTCACCCAACTCTTCCTACCCACTCGTCTTGTTATCCTGTGTGGGCCCATAGGGTTAGTGAAGTGAGTCGTCAGATAAGACTTTACAAATGAATTCAAGCCCACGCCACACAAATTGATTAAGTAGGGGACTGACTTCCACTACTCGCGCGTGCATCAATACTCATCACTATTTTTGTCGGGAGAGGGTTCTGACTTCTAAGCAAGCGGCATAGAGATGCCTACATATGAGATTCCATAAAATGGTATCATATATTGGAGGACAGCAAGAACATTTCATGTGAGGAAGAGAGAGAGACACATAAATATTAGTGCATCTTACGACTTTGGCTTAGAGAACCTTTTCCAAATTTTGTATTAGAAGAAAAAGAACGCTACATGATTGTGTGGCTCTTGTGAGTTGTGCCCAGACACAGGAATGCATGAATGTACTACCTTATCCCTAATGAAATAAAAAATTGGATCAATGTTGATACCTTTGCATGTGTTTTCATTGGTCCTGTGCTAGTCATTCACAACTTAATTAAGATGCTTTCTTTGGCCCTTCTATTGGTTTGCCGCATAAGAGTGATAGATAATGGTGCAAGCAAGTTGAGTCAGTTTCAATTCATAATAGTCTTGATTGTAATTAATGATGTCAAATTCAAACCGAAATCAAAACCATACCTAATAAGCTAAACTGAATCGAATCGAATAAAATTCAGTTAGGTTTGAATACTGGATTCCAGAACCGATTCAATTCTTGATTCAGTTCCAAATCTAACATAGGAACCCAATTTCATAACCGAAACCGAACTAAATTTAGATACTAGTATATTAAATATATTGCTATATTATAATACTAATATATTATTAATATTAGTATTAGATTTTATAATACTATTATACTTTACTATAATATTATAGTGTAGTATTACGTTATATTATAGATTGTATATAATAGTATATGGACCGAGTACAGAAATCCAAATCGAACCGTGTAAGGACTGAGTAGAACCAAATTTCTAAACCAAAACGAGTAGATTCGGTTAGAGTCAGAACTGAAACCAAATCAAAAAAATTTATATAGATTTTCAATTCCATTTCATATCATTTCTGAGACCTTCAATTGTAGAGAAATTTATGTGGGGGAAGCTGTTTCCTTGGTAGAAGATGGAACCTTCCCAAGCACTCTCAAAGTCTCATTAGCTTTATTCCTCATAAGTCACAACCTTTGTTCCCAAATTCCATTAAATCTAGGGGTGATCATATCGATCACTTTGGCCACTTGTGTGTCTCTGCGTGTACACTACGTGTATGACACAACATATGACAACTCTATTTGCTTTATTCTCAAACTTTTTGGTGTTGCTAATGTTTATCAAATTTTTTTTGGCTTTATTAGGGCATCCAATACCACCATGGCACATTGATCACTAGACAAGAAGAATAAGAGAAAGAAGGATATACCTTAAGATCCTTCCCAATTTCTAAATCTAAACTCCAAGGGCATTTGAACAGGTTAAAAGAAAAGGCATTAGAAAGAAAGATAAACTAAGTATGTGATAAGGCTAATTGCCTTTTTTTTTTTTTAATATAAGCAAACTGTTTTTCTTATGTGCTTACCTTTCTTAATGAACCAAAAGTACCTACCTTTTGATAGGTAAAGGTAAGCAAGGTATGAACCCTTTTGTTTATCCAAAGTTTTTGTCCAAAGATTGATAAATTAATTCGTCGAATTTGGTGGAAAGATGTATCAGGTAGGGGAAGTGTGTTGGTTAAAATGGGAGCACTTCAGTACTAGTAAGGTAACTGGGGTGCTTGGGTTCAAGAATTTCAAGCTTGGCACTCCTTGCACACCAATGTTGGCGTCTTTTAGAAAACAATGATGCATCATGGGTTTAGGTCCTCAAGGGCCAATACTTATCAAACTTTACTTTTCTTGCGACTCTGATGCGTGCTAGTAGTTCATGGGCGTGGAAGAGAACTCCTGTTTGTTGAATTAACAATGACTATTGGGGTTATGCATGCAATTGATATTTATAGGGCAACTTGGGTCCCCTCTCTACCTCAGGGCCGCATTTTTAAATGAACCAATACTAGGCGGTTCTAGAGTAATGACTGACCTCATTTCTCCTATCACACATCAATAAACTCTCTATCCTTTTACATAGTAGGGGGGCTTCTAGCCCTCGCTAGCTTTGGGCTTTCTTTGGTTCATGAAAATTTTTTGTTCGCTCATCCTACTACGCCGCCTTTCACTTTAAGTTGATCGGGCAATTGTAACTCTAGATTGTACTACAAATCTGTTGGTGGAAGACATTTTTGCTTTATTAATTCCTCTCTTTTCCTCTATATTGTTTCGTTATATTCCTCGTCACCTCAATGTTGAGGCTGTTAGCTTAGCTAGTAGAGCCACTTCTTTGTTTTTGGCGCATGTTTGGTGGTTTACTTTACCCTCTACTTTTATTATTATTATTTTGTATTTTTTACCTGTTGGAGGTCTCTCTAGTTGTGTTTTGATAATTAATAACATTTTTTTTACCACAAAAAAAAACTTATAAATCCCACTACAATCTACATGTGATTATTACCCATTAATTTGGTGAATTTATTTTTTTAATTTATTAATAGACAAGCTTAAAGATATGAGCAAGGAATGAACCACGCCAGTCTTGCAAGTCTCAAGTATTGATACGATCTAAGGATTTTTGGCCTACAAATTTATTTCCCTTTTGAAGGAAACTTTGACTTTCTCCCATTTGACTAGCCAAGCACCTAAGACTCCCTTGGTTGTAAGGAAGATAAAGGGACTTGAAATCAAATCAAATCAATACTAAAAAGGATATTTAAAAAATAATTTCTTAATAGAATTATATATCAAGGTCTAAAACATTCCAAATTTAGTTATTAAATATTATTTTAGTTTACAATTAAATTACATTGATTTGAAAAGTAAATTAAAAAAATATAAAATATCTTTTATTTTTTTTTATAAAATATAATTATCAAATATGACACGAATTTTTTATAAACTTAAATTACGAAGCTTTGGTTTTCCCCCTTTCTTTATTTTACTTGCAGCAGGTGGGAATCTAATTGTATTGATTCAAAGAATCAAAAGGAAAGAGGACATCCTTTAGTGGTAAATATGTCAAATTTGGGGCTTAATTCAATAGTATGGCCTTATTTTTAGTGGTCCAAAATCATTCAATGTTTTTTTTTTAGTGGTCCAAAATATCCAATGATAGAGTTTATCTGTCTCTCTCTCTCTCTCTCTCTCTCTGTGTGTGTTGGATTTTTCCACCAACACCTGCAAAGAATTGGCCTATGCTACTTTGTAAGATAACTCCACGCCCACAGCCCACTAAGATGACAAGCGGATGACCATGCTCAAATAAAGATGAAAGTAAAGTAATGGCAGGGTTGTTGGCAGCGTATACGAAGGAGTCAGATTAGGTAGTTTTGACCAGTGTTAGCAAAAATGCGTTTAAACACGTTTTCGTTTTTTATTGTTTTAAACATGTTTTATCGTATGTTACCCAAACAAACGGTAAGCATTCCCATTTTAAATGCATTTAAAGCACGTTCTTATTTTTTTGGCGTTTTTTAAGACCTTAGACTTAACTGATCATATCTTTCTCTCCCAAACTCTAATCAGCTTGAGTCTTTCACCGACGTAAAGATGACTCGAAGTGCTACATTTTTCATAATATCACCTTCAACTCAAGGTCAATACACGAATACCGAAAATAGAAGTATATATTTCAAATAAAAATTCCTCAATTTATATGAGAATAGTGCCATTTTTTTTTAAATATAAACGTTTAAGACCCATACCATTTGTTTTTCGTTTTTTACCGTTCTCTGTTTTTTTGATCGTTTTAATTGACCGTCCGTTTGCAATTTTTTACAGTTTAAAACCCGTACTGTAGGACTGTTTTTTTGCCGTAAGGGTTTTTGCTAACTACTGAACTAATCTAAAAGCACCCTATCTTCCTTCATCAACCAAGAGGTCAATAGTCCGCACGATACTGTGAAAGTCTAGGTCAAAATCACGAAAAACAACACAATTTTATGCTTTCCAAAATTTTAGAAAAAAAATTATATACTGCCAACGTATGGCACAAGGATTGGGCTCCTCTCCTTGGAGGGCATTGCCCAATGAGTGCCCAATGGTTAGGCTTTGCCACACACAACTCGATGGTTGACTGAACACATGCCGAGATGTGTGAGACACAACCCAACCATCAGATGCCTCATTGGGCACTCATTGGGGGATGCCCTCCAAGGAAAAGAGCCAAATCCATGGCACCATTGCTATGCAATTAAGGGGCCTTCAAGCTACCACTCTTCTCATAAAACTTGGAGCACCTTATCACATGTGCCAAAGCCATTACACTAACATGACTTCTTATAACTTATCTTTTGGTTGGTTGGGATTGTTTCCTCTAATTTCTATTAATCTTTTCTAATTAAAATTTCAATATTTATAAGGGGAAAAAGCTGGTCATACCATAAACTAATGCTCAATGTGTGTTTATTTCTCTCTTTCCCCTTTGAGATGACCCTTTACTCTTGTTATATGATATATCATTTTGTGCTCCATTGGTGCCACTGATTAGTTTATCGGATACAAGCGGTGTGCCTATCCCTCTCTCATTTATAAGGGAAAAAAAAAATACAAGTTGAAGTGTTCTCAAGAGAATTTGAGCTTTCATAAATCAAAATTTTTTTTTGGTTTGTTGAAGAATTAAATTTTTTTAAAAAAATTTTAACTATGAGAGAGGATTCCCGATACCACCAGTGTGGGAGGAATCTTTTATGCCACACAAATGGACATAGAAGGGACAGAGAATGCCTGAGAGAAGAAAGAGTAAGAGGAATCCCAAGATGGCATCGTAGGAAACGTCATCCCTTTTACTGACTATTTCATAAATCATAATTTTCATATCCTACCAAATGCAAACCCAACCAAACACAAAGCCTATTAATTTAACAATCTCATTGTTTTCAAATCCTACCAACTATTACATACTTTTCAAGACCTACCAAATGCATGCAAAAAATATATCTTAGAAAAAGCTGGTCAAAATAAACATACATACCCATATTGTCCTTGCGTGGAGGGTCACATGGAATGATTCATATGAGCACATTAATTGAATAAGCTTTTAGGCCATATGATTGATTTTGGTTTAAACAAAAAATGCTAAAGTGAAAATCCACTAGAGATGATGGACCATATAATTGAAATAGGAAAAGAATATTTTACATACTACAATCCAAGGCATGCCATGTGAACATTTCCATGGCCTATATATGATCCTGGGATTCATCTTTACCAATTTAGGAGGTGTCATTGTAATTCCTTTTTTACCCTTCTGATGTCAAAGTTGACCTATACAGAAGCCTTAATCTTGGCACTTATCTCCCCACCCCCAAACCCTCCCCCCCTAAAAAAAAAAAAAAAAAAAGATCCATGTAAATTATAGAGAAGCAAGGATTACAAGTCCAAGAAAAATTCAACAGAAAGGGTGAAATAGTAAAACCAGTTAGCTTACCAAAATTTATATATAAATAAAAAAAAATAAATCGTTAGATCAAAGAATGGTAAACACATTTTCTTTGGTGGTTCGTATGGTGGGTGTTTAATTCTTTGCTATCAAAATCATTTTTGTCATTGTATGGGTGACTTTTACGGCTTTGGTCTATTTTTCAAATGACAAAAACTTCTTGTTTGAATTTTGTAAAACGGAAAAAAAATGTTGTTTGATCACGTGGCTCTTGTACTTAGACATTGGATCACTTGAAAATACCATCTAATTTCTCTTGAAATAAAAAATTTCATCTGTGTTGATGTTCCTATGCACACTCTGAGTGATCCTCACACTTGCATAGGAGCTACAGTGCTACATGATCAACTAGCAATCTTTAGCCCTAATTTATATTATATAGGAAAAGGTTAGTCACATCACCGATGTACTGTAAACTAACGCTTAGTTATATTATGATTATCTCTCTCTTCCCTCCTTTGAAATGACCTAGTTTACCGCACAAGGGAAGTATGCCTATCCTTCTCCTTATATTATATTTAAGAGCAATTTTATCACTCCACTATGATTACCCTATATTTACTCAAATTTTCTTTTCTAATTTTCCAAGAAAAGCAACGTTTTATGACTTTTTCTCCCCTTACTAATTCCAAGTCTCTCAATTACCCCTCCCCTCCCATAGACCCTTTTGGTGGCGGTACCTCACTTTGGCATCTCCCCCACCCCTGCCCTGCCATCACCTTTCACACCTGCCTTCCCCTCTCCTGTGAGCCACCTGCTCCTTTGCAACTCTTGCCTTGCAACTCCTGCTCCACCTTCTCCACAATCCCTGCCTCACCAACTCTCTGAAACTCCAGTCCTAGAGTTGATTCTATTATCTCTTTCCGATAAGTCTTGGGCGGGTGTGCTATAAAAAAGTGACTTCGCTAACCTCACAAAATTAGAAATTAATCTAGATTTTGACATTATCAGATTCCTTGGTCTCAGCTCACATGTGAAGCCTAACTCGGTTCCTTCTTTTAGTTTGAAATCCATTGACATACATGAGTCACTATCAATGTTGGGAAAAACGATAACCTTTTCCCACCTGTATGTAAAGAAAAAATGAAAAAATACGACAGCAGCATGTGAGCGATAACCGTGAATAATGAGTATGTGGGGTCCATGTGAATACAAAATGATAACCGTATCATTGACCCCTGCAACTGCTTTGGAATGGTCTTCACGCTGCTGGTGCTAGAGACTAGAGTCGAAGGGGCAGCTTTCTAGAGGAAATTTCCAGTCACTTTGCAAGTACCCATCAAGATCGATGTCGATAAGCATAGTTGGGGTTTGCAGTCCTGCAATTTCTTCCGTACGTATCGCCTGGTCTTCAGCATTCCGCAGGGAGTGATATAGACGTACAGCCATGGCTAGATTGGTCTTTGGGAAACGCCACTCCCTGTCTCTCCTTCTTTGTGATCTTGAATGCCTTCAAAGATCCATTCACCTACTTCTTTTTCTTGGCCTTCTCTCATCAATCTCTAAGACACCAGTGCTACTATCACGCCACAATCTATAATATGGTTAGAGAACATGTACGTTAGGACATTACTGCTGCCACTCGCTGATGGCTCCTAGGGTCCTTTTTCCTTTCGAAGAGAGGCATTTGGGTCTTCTTGATTCATTGCTTGCTTGCTTGCTTGGTGGAGTCAGATGTTTAGGAAGACTAGGAAAATAAATGGTTTTGAAAGTTGAGAAACGAGAAAGCATTTCGCGAGGGCTATTTCAGTAAAAGTACATAGCAATATTTATATAATACAAAGAAAAAATGGAAGCATTGGGCACCCAAACGCAATGCCCCACATGAGATGATGAGAAGCTTTCAAAATAGGGTTTTGTCTTTTGGCCTCGGAACAGAAAACTTTGTTGCCCCTTTACAGTAGTACTCTATAATGATTCCCGTACACAGAATCTCTTGTGGCTAAATAATTCAATGGTTCAGTTCTTGATTGGTCAGAATTCCACCACTAGGCTAGGGGTGCATCACTACTCTTATCACTATTTTAGTATTTAGTTATTATTCACAGCTTAATAAGATGCTTTAATTTCTCCGGCCCCTCTATTATTGGTATTTGGTTTGCCACTTTTAAATCGAATCCGTTTCATATCTGACACCTTCAGTTGTAAAGAAATTTATTATATATTGGGGAGGGGTAGGGGGGGGGGGGGGAGGGGTACAAGATGGAACCTCCCCAAGAACACACTCAAAGTCTCAACTCGATCCCCATTTAGCTCTTTACCTTACAGTCTTTGTTCTCATTCCATTAATCTATTCTGTAAAAGTGTTCCATCTGAATGGTTATGAGTCGTTTTCGTACATAAACATTCATTTTGGATCCATTCTAGTGTATGAGCATTAGATTAAGTCAATCTAATATGAGATAAGTTAAAAAGTTTGATTTAATGTATTCCATCAGTTTCAAAGTTTTTAATGTATCCATCATGTACCTAACAGATGTATCTTAGGATGTTTTCGATTTCCCAATTCTAAACTCCAATTAAAGGCAGTGTTCACATGACAGGTTAAAAGAAAATGCATTAGAAAGACAGAAAGAAAGATAGTATGTGATAAGGGTTGGCTTTTTAATAAAAGCACTACTGATTTTGTCGTGTGTTTACCAAAATGTACCTTCTGTTTTTTCCCCTTCTTTTTACGAAGCAAAAATACCTACCTACCTTTGATAGGTAAGGTAAGCAGGGTATCAACCCTTTTTTGTTTTTAATGGGCTTTTCTGAGCTGTGACTGAGTAAACGTGGCAGTAATTGAGCATATATAAGTAAAGCTATGGAGGGAGAATGGATCGGGTCTGGATGGCTTTTGCACCAGAAACAAGTATTAGCTAAAAATATATAGTTTTATGGGTAAAGGGTGGGTAAGTTAGCGGTATATATATCGTAGGCTAGCACCCTATGTGTGTCTCTCTCTCTTCCTTTTTTTGAGGGGTAAATGAGTTATTTTCAAATGAAGAAGAGAGACATAGACACATAGGGTACTAGCATACCCATCCCTCTCCCTAGTTTTATTAATTACTCTTGGAAATTTTTTTTTTTCCTTTTCTGGTATTGTTCTCTTGATCAGCAGTTCCCCAACATATTGGAACTTTTGATGTAGGCCTTTGCATAAATTAGATAATCAAGAATGAACTTTCTCCTTCCAATCCATCATTGAGAATTCAGGCTAAGTTATTTGGATAGAAGGAGAGTCTGCTGTCTACCGTCTGAAAGGAGGATCTAATCAAGTTGGATCTCGATCTCCTCCATTCCGGGCTATGTACGTGATATGTATGTTCCTCATCCCTCTAAATCTTTGTCAAAAGATTGAAAGATTGATCCGTTGGTTCTGGTAGAAAGACGAATCCGACAAGGTGGTGTGCTGGTTAAAATGGGAGCATTTATGTACTAGTAAGGTATTTGGGGCATAGTTAGTAAGTTCTCGTATTAATTGTCGTATTATGAATGCCCTTACCTTTTATTTATTTTTCTGTATCTTTTGCCCGTCAGAGGTCTATATATATATATATATATAACCCCCAGTACAATCTACATGTGACTATTACCCATTTATTTGATGAATTTAAAATTAAATGGATTAATAAACAAGATCAAAGATATGAGCAAGGAATGAACCACGCCAATGTTGCAAGTCTCAAACTTTGATAAGAATTAAGGATTAAAGGCCTGCAATTTATTTCCCTTTTGAAAGAAAATTTGACTTCACCCATTTGACAGGTATAACACGTAACGTTACGTTAGCTGTGAGGAACATACATGGACATTGACATGGACGTACATAGAATGAAATAAATACTAAAATGAAAATTTTGAATCATTATTACTTAATATAATTGTATAAAAAAGCTCTAAAACATTCCAAATTTAGTTATTAAATATTGTGTTTTATTTTACAATCAAATCAAATTGATTTGAAAAGTAAATTAAAGATTATATTAAAAATATAATTATCAAATATGATAAAATTCTTATATAAACTAGTCAATCATGATTACGAAACTTTTGATTTTCCCCTTTCCTTCCTTTTTCTTGCAGCCAATTGGAAACTAATTATATCATCAAACCATCAAATGGGAAGAGAACATCCTGTAGTGGTAAATATGTCAAATTTGAGGCTTAATTCAACCGTATGGACATTTTATTATTATTATTTTTTGCTGTCCAAAATCATCCAATGACGAGTTAATATATATCTCTCTATGTGTGTGTGTGTGCACCATCCCGAGTACAGTCTCTTTTCCAATGTTATCGAGAAAATTTTTTCTTTATCACGTGGTGAAGGTTCATCACATCATCTTAGATTTCACAAATCCTTATTAGGTTTTAGTATATTTCCTAAAATACCCTCTCCATACCCTTTCGCATGCTGAATGGATTCTCATTCACTGTGGTTTAAAAAAAACCCTAATCCTAAGATTATTATAGAAGAAAAAAAAATCCGAAAAGATGTAGAGACTAAAAGTGATCAAATAGATTGCCGAAAGGCACAAAAGCTGTATTACACTAGCTTCCAACATGATTTGTTGTTTCTTCTCTTTTGGTTGGGGTTGTTTCTACTCACCTCTTTCTAATTAAAAGTTCAATATTTATAAGGAGATGAAAAGGCTAGACATACCGTCGGTGTATTGTAAACTAACACTTATTATGTTTGTTTTTTCTCTTTCCCTTTTGAAATGACCCCATGCTGCTCTAGTTTACTACACACAGGCGGTGTACTTATCCCTCTCCCATTTATAAGGGGAAAAAAATATACACGTTAAAGAGTTCTCAAGCAAAATTGAGCTTCCCTAAATCTTTTTTGTCTTTTTGATTGTCAAGGATTTAAAATTTTCAAATAATTTGACTATGGGAGAGGATTCCCAAAATTCCACTTGAGGGGGAGGACATACAAACACAGCCTTGACAAAGAGTACGTATTTAGTTACTTAACTAAGGCCCACCATTAGACCAAGCCCAAGCCCAGACATGCATTAAATATAGTCTTAGGAAGAGCTTGTCAAGATGAATTTACCTATATTGTCCTTGCGTGGATGATCGCATGGAATGATTCATATGAGCACATTAATTCAATAAGCTTTTAGGCCATATGATTGAGTTTAGTTTATAAAAAAGTTTAAGTGAAAATCCCACTAGGAGATGATGGACCATATATATATATATAGTTGAAAAATCCACAATTTTACATACTACAATCCAAGGCATGCCCATGTGAATGCATCCATTGGCCCATGATCCTGGGATTCCATCTTCACCAATGTAGCTGGTATCATTGTAAGCCCCTTTTTGCCCTTTGGATATCAAAGTTGACCAATAAAGAAGCCTTAATCTTGACACTTATCCCACCAAAAAATAAAAAAACAAAAATATCCATAATGTAAGTTTTAGAGGAGTAAGGATTACACAATATATGACATAATCAATGTGATCAGGGAACTTGATCTAAACATGGGGGGTGGATGGTAAATTCATGCACTCCTGTGTCTAAGCACAACAACAAAACAATGTTTTTTTTTCAATATATTTAAGAGCAAATTTCTCACTCCCCTACAATTATCCTATATATATATGTACTCTTTTAAAGTTTATTTTCTGTTTCCTTACAAAAGCTAACTCGATCTTATCACTTTCTCTCCCCTGCTAATTCTAAATCACTCAATTACCCCTCCCCTCCCTTTCCCTCTTCTTCCACAGCCACCTCCGATAGCACCTCTCACTCCCGCAACCTCTCTCTGCAGGCATCTACCATTCTACCCCCACCTCTCAAAACAATTCATTTCCGAGATCTATTCCAAAAGAGATGGTCTGGAAACTAATACCAAATTTGGTTTCAAAATTTGACCGATGACCAATCCATACGTACGGTCCCTATTTATTCAATTATTAGAATGCAATATCATCTCTGATATTTGATGTATATGTAGTAGCCCATGTACGTTGGAGCCGCATGGGCATCTCCCGGCCCAAAAATGGCTTGGGCCTGTCCTCCCCAGGTTGGGCTGAGACAGACAGATTTTTGATTGGGTGGTCGAAAACTGAAGAATTTGGTGTTGTTAGAAAGATAAGTTTGGGATCTATACAAAGGCGGGAACAAGAATCAGGCACAATTTGTACTGAAATCCTTTTCTGTTAAGAGCTTTCAGGTTTCGAACTTGTCTGAAAGAGATGTGCATGAAATAATGATGAAAATACGTTATTCTTATCCCATTTTATTTTTAGGGACTCAGGCTTAGGTTCACGTATGACAACATTATTGTACACCTTGATACCATTCAGATGGAATCCACTCCTCCTCTGGATTCCATTTGGATGGCATCCAGGAGTATGAGAATGTTCTCGTACGTAAACCTGAGCCAACCTCCATTTTTAGTACTAGGTTTTAAATGATGAAAACCACCTATTTTAAACTTTGAGCCAATTCCAATTAGGGGTATTTTGGTCATTTAAGCAGTTTTCCGAAGCCGCATTGATTGGGGTACCATATATACAGTTTCCTTGAGCCTAAAAGAGTCAAAGTTGGAGTTGATTATTTTTAGTTTTGAGATTTCTTTGTTTGTCTTGTGGATCTGAGAGACTGAGACACAATAGGTTTGAAGAAGGTGCTCTTCTTCTTGTTTTTCACGTTCTGCACTATGTTAGTGGGTTCATCACGTGAGCAAGCAATTTGGTATCTCCTCCAATTAATAGGGTACCCTTTCTTGTTTGGTGTACACATGGGTTGGTTCTTAATTGAAGCTAATTACTTCTAAGTTCTAATTGTGAATTATATATGAACAACAAATTAAACCCCATAGTACCAGTCTACCCATAGCTTGAGGATATAAAACAGTAGTAGTGATCGATCTAATAACTCTGTTTTTATGGCAGAGCAGCAGCACAAACCAGAAGAGATGGTATCCATTCCAGAGGTATCTATGGGTGCCACAGGCCAAGGCATCCCCTCCCTTGGCATGGGCACAGCAGTCTATCCCTTCGGTTCTGCTTCTGAAACCATGAAGTCGGCCATTCTCGATGCAATACAACTTGGTTACAGGCACTTTGATACGGCCGCTTTGTATCAATCAGAGCAACCTCTTGGGGAAGCCATCAAAGAAGCCCAAAGCTTGGGGTTCATCAAATCCAGAGATGAGCTTTTCATCACTTCCAAATTTTGGTGTACTGATGCCCACCATGACCGTGTCCTTCCAGCTCTCAAAAAGACTCTCCAGTCAGTATAAACCAAACTTGATCAAATCCTACTTGTTTTTCTCCGATCCATCACAAACCCTTTTCTTATTAACTGTTTCTGTACTTGTAGGAATCTTCAATTGGAGTACCTTGATCTATATCTCATCCATTGGCCTGTAAGTCTGAAACCAGGGGAACTTATTGAACTGCCCTTAAAGAAGGAAGAACTTCTCCCTATGGATTTCAAGTCTGTTTGGGAATCAATGGAGCAGTGTCAGAAGCTTGGCCTCACTAGATTCATTGGAGTCAGCAACTTCTCTTGCAAGAAGCTCCAAGAATTACTTGCTGTTGCCAAGATCCCTCCAGCCATCAATCAAGTGAGTTTGTAATTTGGATCTTTTCTTTATTTGTTTGCTGTGAAGAAACATAAGGTGGTGTTGTGGAAGTTTAGACTGAGAGAAGATTTTATGTATTCTTTGTTTATAAGGTGGAGATGAATCCACTTTGGCAGCAGAAGAAGCTGAGGGAGTTCTGCAAGGAAAAGGGAATACTTGTTACTGCTTACTCTCCCTTGGGAGCCAAAGGAACACTTTGGGGAACTAACAGAGTTATGGAGTGTGAGGTTTTAAAAGAGATAGCAGAGGCAAGAAGAAAGACAATTGCTCAGGTGAGGTTAATTTCTTTCTTTCATTGTATACATCAAAGTGGTCACGGGTTTGAGTCTGGAAACAATTTCGCTGTAAAAGCAGAGATAAGCTAGGTTGCGTACATTATGACCCTCCCCAGACCCCACAGTGGTGGAAGCCTTGTTGTGCACTGGGTACATCCTATTTTACGTTATGGCATGGATTGGAATCTGTGTTATATATGTATATACATGATCCAGTCCAGGTTTTCTAGGTCGACCCATTATGAAGTTGAAGAGAACAAGTAGGGAGAGACTGTTGCTTACAGGAAAGGGAGGCCTAATTGCTTGCTTCAATTAAGTAATTCAACTGATTTGTGACCCGGGTTTACTAAATTTTTCAATGAAATATCTCGATTCCTCGTAAGAAAATAGACTTTAGTGATTTTTGGCCCGGGGAGACTAAATTAATCCGACCTCTGGGTTGGCTTTATTGGTTTCAAATTTGAACTTGATTCTTCATAGATAATAAGATACTATTTCAACTCCTTCTCCCTCTTAAGATGAATTGTGGTTTTATCTTGCCAATGTGATTGATAATGCTAATTAAATTTATGATTAGCAAATTAGCAAGAAAAGTGAGAGAATTCCATAATGTAGTTTTGAAAATGTTTCATTAAAACAATACAAACTAGCTTACTAGCTAATTGATGATGCTGTAGGTTTGCTTGAGATGGGTGTACGAGCAAGGGGTGAGTATAATAGTGAAGAGCTTGAAGAAGGAAAGGTTGAAAGAGAACCTTGAGATCTTTGATTGGATGCTAAGCAAAGATGAGTTGAAGAAGATCGATGGTATTTCCCAAAAGAAAGGGTACCCTGGGTTGGAATTTGTTTCAGAAGAAGGACCGTACAAGTCTCTCGATGAGCTTTGGGATGGGGAGATATAGAGCATTATAAACTGAGAGGAGAGGTGTGTTGGGAACTTCTTCACATTGTGAGGGGGTCCAAATGGGTGAGGCGGTGAGAAGAGTTCACTTCACCTCACTTATGTGCTTCCACATGCACTTTTTCTTATTAGGGCATTTTCTGTGTTTGTCATGTCGGGTTTTAAGGTGGGAGATCTGCATTTTTATTAATCCACCTTGTTTGGTGAATTTTTTTTCTTTAATAAAACCTTATTTGGTGAGTTGTTATGTAATTTATGTTTTTCAATAAAGTTTATTGTTTTTGATGTTTTAGTAGCTTCTAACATTTTCTAAAGAGTATTGTAATCTTATTATTTATCATATTTTAAGTTTTTACCTACATGAGATCCTATGATTTTTTTTTTTTAAAAACTTTAGAAGGATTTTCCACGTTAAAATTAATGTGTGTTTTTGTAGTTCGATGATTTGTTTCGATGTATTATTATTTTACACATATTTGATTATTATTTATTTATTTATTTTTGGTGGGAAATAAAACATAAATAACTTATAGAAAAGAAGCATATACAGTGTTTGGATTGCGCATATTTAGCTAGATTGAGCGCAATAGCAATACAAGCAGGATTACATCTATTGCCAAAAGTGATATGAGAAGCCATATTCGTAATATATAATAAGTCCTTAATTAGATACCAAGGCCATGGATTAGATGGAGATGAAAGAACTTTCGGTGATTTTTTGGTTAGAGCACCACACTTCTTCAATCTTCAACCCTATGCTTTTAGCATGAGCCAGGCCAGTTCTAAGACCAAAAATTTCTGGTTATAAATCAATAGTAGCTGTAAAATACCCTACATCAATAACCAAAAACTTGCCATCTAGCAAAATAAAATATGACCATCCTGCCACACTTACTCTTGGGCGTCAGAAACCTGCACATATTAAAATAGGAAATCTGAGTTGTGGCAAAGTTAGTTTGGAAATAGAGACAAAATCTGCCATATTGGTATCAGTTACATCCTGGGAATAATGGTGAGGGGGGGGGGGGTAAATTTAGATTTGCAACCCACCGATTGATTTGCATAACTACCCAAGTAGGAATAGGTTTTTTAGAACGAAATACAGTCTTGTTTCTAGCAGTCCAGATGAAATAACAAGTAATTATAAAAATTTTAAAAAACCACTTGACAGAGTTCTTATCCAGCAGATGAGAAGAAAATAGATGTAAGCAAAGATCTGTGAGAGAGGCATTGACCAGATGTTCAGTTCTTAGGCCCAATGGACAGACCACCCAAATGAGTTTAACCCAATCGCAAGACAGAAAAAGGTGCCAATAGGAATTGACACCATTCCCACAGAAAGCACAGATGGGATCAATCTGGAGCCATTTGGAAACAGAAGCCTTAACTGGAATTCCTGCATTGAGTACACGCTAGAAAAAAAAATTTTAATTTTGGATGAATATTAAGTTTCCAAAAAAACTTCCACCAAGCTGAATAAACAGGGTTAGTGTTGGGATAGACATAGGTAAGAGTTGTGGCAGCTAATTTAGTGCTAAAATTACCATTCTTAACCGGACTAAACCACCAACAATCAGAATCATTAGTAAATTTAAAATTGTGGATGCGAGTAAAATATTTGATTATTATTGTGAATCTCCATTAGCGGTGGCTGGGAAAGAGTTTGTATTTTTCCAACAAGGTGATCATGGCCTTGCTATATATATAGGGATTTACATTTTTTTTTAACACCATTTAAGTATAACACACTTTTGTTTTTACAATGAGATTAAATATAATGTACAAGACATTGACACTTTTTGATAATGACATGTTTATAACTTACTTTCAAATTATTTTTGAAAATTTTCAAAAATCATTAAAATTTAATCTTAAAGCCTCGGATCAGCTCAACATGCATAAAATATTTCGAAAATCATAAAAACTTATCTTGAACTATGCATATACTAATTAGAACCTAAAGACTTGATCCTGTATGACACAATATATAGCACATGAAGCTCTCGACGAATAGAGAATTAGGCAGGAGAATATGGACCATTTCCTTCTAGTATCTCATCTTAAGCCATCAATCTTGTATCTAGTTAGAAGATTGGATTCCCATCTAAGGGCTATCCCCATTCTGGAACCCAACAACTCCACATAAAAAAGTGTGCAACAGCCAACAGGGTTGTGCTTAGCGAGGGCACTACATTTTAGAACTCAACTAATTGTATCACAATACGACACAAGTGCTTGATATAAGTCCTCTACCGACCATGTGTAAGCTTCATACTAACAAGGCTCGGCTGGGCATACATGTGTGCACAACCCTGAGCTGGTCCTTGTTTGCGGCTGGTGCTATGGCCAGCTGCTGGCCAGGGCTGGGCGTGCAGCATGGCACCCTACTTGTCTGTGCTAGTATGACATGCAGCCTGGCTGCCTTGTGCAGCTGTGGGCCTGCTTGGTCCAATGCCACTGACTATGTGGTCCTTTAGGTCCACCTTGCTGCCATGTAATCCATGCATGTAAGCAACTTCATGATGCCAATCTTCTAACATATATCCACACAACTCATTGACTAACTGATGCCATCATACTTGCATCATCTATTTAACCCCATATATGCATCTTCATTAGCATCATCATGGCCATCACCATGTATGGCCCCCATGCATACAATCAACCATCATGGGCATACACTATATAGCCAAGAATCGCTATGAACACCATGCATATACCATCAATCCACATGCATGTGCATGTCCACCATGCCATGTACGGATGTACCATATCCATCATGCTAAAACACATCACCCACATGCCGTAGACATACCAAATCATCCCAGTCACATCAATACACAATACCAACTATTTGTACACATCATCAATCATACCAAAACATATGTAAAATTATCAAAATGCCCTTGAACTATCCAAACACTATCCGACGCATTTCCAACACATCAAAGACATACTGTAATCCACTGTACGCATCAGAAACACACAGAGCAAAATTACTGAAATGCCTCCACTATGTATAATTATCAAAATGCTCACGAGCATCCAAAACACTGTCAAATGATCTCAAACACATGAGAGACTCATTGAACACTTCAACCACTGCACTGTTACCAACAATGACAACACACAACTGACCCAAATGTCACTTGACCGTGCCCGTGGTGTGGCCGACTTCATGGATGTTTTTTTGCACTTTTTTTTGGGTTTTCTGGGTCTTTTTGGTAATTTTTCTCAAGGTTTTTTCAAGGTTATTAAACTGATTGAAGCTCCAGTGTTGTCCGTGTCCAGGTTTCGACTTCCTTGTGGGCGGGTGACGATTTTCAGCCTCTATAGTTAATGAATAAAAGCGAGCGGACAGACCTGAAGTCCTCCTCCTACTAATTCCTTCAAAGTGAATTGTGTTGCTAGCTAGTATGATTCCTGACATAGATAAAGGTGGCCTCGGTTTCATTTGTCGTGATCATTATGGGGCAACCGTTAATTGCGACATCTTCTCCAGCAACATTCGTTTCTCCTAATGTCGATGAAGATATGGTGATTAGATCCGTGATGCCAAAGCCCATCTCTAAAGGTTGTGAACGAGTAATAATTGAGTCATATAACAAGGATGTGATTACTTATCTGCATAGTATCCGATCCTTCCCAAAATATATCCTGTATTTGTTTTCTTGTTTTGAATTTTGTATTTTCAAGTTTGTTCCAAGGGAACAAAGGAGATAAACAACATAGCTAACTCCCTCGCTAGGAGGGCACAGCTTGACTTGATTTCAATCCATGGAATCAGGAAATGCGTTATCCTCTGACCATAAGTTCCCAATGTTAATCATTAATAAAGTTTTCTTTTACCGAAGACTTTATTAAAGAAGTTCCTTCTAAAACTAAGAGTAAGATTAGGATTAACAACAAATTAAAGCAGCATGTGGTCTCATGCATGAGCTTCCTTATTCAAAACCCGAGGAACATACAAAAACAAAGCATGAACATAACAATTCTTATGATTAAAATAATCATTTTAATCACAAGCATTACTTGAATAGAAGAAAAAAACAAAAAAGACTGTAACGAAAGCTAATATAAGTAATTATCCTCCCTCCTTGGCCATGGAGATATGATTATCTGGACTCCATTTATCCAAAAAAAAGATTATCCTTATATAACTCTGTTTTTGTGGCAGAGCAGCAGCACACACCAGAAGAAGAGATGGTATGCATTCCAGAAGTGGTATCTATGGGCGCCACAGGCCAAGGCATCCCCTCCCTTGGAATGGGCACGGCAGTCTATCCCTTCGGTTCTGCTTCTGAAACCATGAAGTCGGCCATTCTCGATGCAATACAACTTGGATACAGGCACTTTGATACGGCCGCTTTGTATCAATCAGAGCAACCTCTTGGGGAAGCCATCAAAGAAGCCCAAAGCTTGGGGTTCATCAAATCCAGAGATGAGCTTTTCATCACTTCCAAATTTTGGTGTACTGATGCCCACCATGACCGTGTCCTTTCAGCTCTCAAAAAGACTCTCCAGTCAGTATAAACCTAACTTGATCAAATCCTACTTGTTTTTCTCGGATCCATCACAAACCCTTTTCTTATTAACTGTTTCTGTACTTGTAGGAACCTTCAATTGGAGTACCTTGATCTATATCTCATCCATTGGCCTGTAAGTCTGAAACCTGGGGAACTTCTTGAACTGCCCATAAAGAAGGAAGAACTTCTCCCTATAGATTTCAAGTCTGTTTGGGAATCAATGGAGCAGTGTCAGAAGCTTGGCCTCACTAGATTCATTGGGGTCAGCAACTTCTCTTGCAAGAAGCTCCAAGAATTACTTGCTGTTGCCAATATCCCACCAGCCATCAATCAAGTGAGTTTGTAATTTGGATCTTTTCCTGATTTGTATGTTGTGAAAAAATTTAAGGTGGTGTTGTTGAGGCTGAGAGAATAAGGTTATATATGTATTCTTTCTTTGTTTATAAGGTGGAGATGAACCCACTTTGGCAGCAGAAGAAGCTGAGGGAGTTCTGTACCGAAAAGGGAATACATGTTACTTCTTACTCTCCCTTGGGAGCCAAAGGAACACTTTGGGGAACTAACAGAGTTATGGAGTGTGAGGTTCTAAAAGAGATAGCAGAGGCAAGAAGAAAGACAATTGCTCAGGTGAGGTTTATTTCCTTCCGTCACTGTATACATCCAAGTGGTCACGGGTTCGACTCTGGAAACAACCTCTCTGCAAAAGTAGGGATAAGGCTGCGTACTTTATGACCCTCCCAGATCCCGCAGTGGTGGGAGCCTTGTGCACTTGGTACGCCCTATTTTATGTTAGGAAAAATTACACTGTCACCCCCTGAGGTTTATATAAAATACAGAACAACCCTCTATGTTTTTAAATTATATAATCACACCACCTGAGTGGACGGTGAATAGGCATTGTTAAATAATACATTTTAAATATCAACTTTGCCTTCTTCTAATATCCTATTAATACTCCATGGGAAATTCCATATTAAATAATACATTTTAAATATCAACTTTACCCTCTTCTAATATCCTATTAATACTCAGTGGGAAATTCCAACTTTGCTCTCTTCGTCTATGTTAAGTGATGGACTATAGAAACTCCATCACCAACCATACTTCCAAGCGAAAGAGAGACGATTCTGAACTCCCCCTCGAGAACGGTGGCACCACCATCGGTGGCGTCGATCTCTCCCTCCTCGAAGCATAAAGATATGAAGCTAAACTAGGGCCTAATCTCATTTATCTACAGCTACTTATGGAGATATCTAGTTGGAAATATTGATTTCCATGTCCATATCAGTAGTGGTTTACACATCCGCAATTTTTTCTCAAGCTATCAAGATTTGATGGTGCTCTCTATCAAGCCACTTGATGATAATGATTTTTTGAAAGGTAATTGAAGGCATCTGAAGGTGCACTTGACCAGTATTTCAGCATCTTCTACTGGTCTGATTCTCAGCAATCAGATTTCTCCTACCTCACCTGCGATACTCTGTTTTTGGGTCACAAATTTGACCCATTGGTTCTTCAATTACTTCTGATCCTTCCACCTGATCAGAATAATGTTTTGGGATATAAGTAACCTCTCCCAAGGGTCCGCTCGTCTACAATTTCAGGTCCATCAAACCTGTATTTTTCTTGCTATTGAATAATCTCCCGAATATGGATTTCAAGCTTTCGGTTTGAAGAGTTAGTTGCTGCCAACTGATTTGATCCTCTTAGAACAGTGCTGCTGCTACCTGAATATACTTCTACTACCTAAATATTTCCCTTGCTTTAGGGTTTAGGTTTTTGGTCTTTGTGAGAAGAAAGCATTTCTGTGGAAACAACAAAAAAGAGAGAGAGAGAGAGAGAGAGAGAGAGAGAGAGTTGTAATCCTAAACCCCCTAAACCCTGACCCCCTAAACCCTGACAGGAGTAATGAGAGGATGGGAAGGGGGGAGAAGTGGTGAGGGACTCCTCCTCGAGATGCTTGGATGCAACAAATAAGAACCCTAAAATGCATAATCGAACCAATATCAACTTCAAAATGCATAAATGAAAAAAAAAATTACCTCGCCTTGTAGTCGCAGGTTGTTGTCGTTCGTCACAGATCTCGATGATGGTCTTAGTAGATCCCCACGTCACAGTTCTTGGTGATGGTCTTAGTAGATATCGCCAGTATGATCATCGCACTTCTCGATTCCTGTAGCAGGCAGGGGATGGTGTTGAACACTGCCTCAGGAGATCACCATCTTGAGAAGTTGTAGAGGACCAGATCCCTAATTTGATTCAAGTAATAGGGCAGGGGAAGGGGGTGGGAAGCTCACACCCCTAATAGGGTTATATTAGTCATTTTAAGTCATGAATTATCAACACCGTACCACCTAATGGGGATGATATAACGGAATGGGGTTAACTGTAACAACCAACCAAAACTCAGGGGGTGTGATTGTATAATTTAAAAACACAGGGGGTCACTCTATATTTTATACAAACCTCAGGGGGTGGTAGTGTAATTTTCCCTTCATGTTATGGCATGGATTGGAGTCTGTGTTATACATGCTCCAGTCCAGGTTTTCTAGGTCTTGGGTTGGCTTTGTTGGTTTCAAAGTTGAACTTGATTCTTCATAGATATTAAGATACTATTTCAACTCTTTCTCTCTCTTAAGATGAATTGTGGTTTTATCTTTGCCAATGTGATTGATAATGCTAATTAAATTTATGATTAGCAAATTAGCAAGAAAGGTGAGAGAATTCCTTTATGTAGTTTTGAAACTGTTTCATTAAAACAATATAAATTACTTACTAGCTAATTGATGATGTAGGTCTGCTTGAGATGGGTGTACGAGCAAGGGGTGAGTGTAATAGTGAAGAGCTTCAAGAAGGAAAGGTTGAAGGAGAACCTTGAGGTCTTTGATTGGATGCTAAACAAAGAGGAGTTGAAGAAGATCGATGGTATTTCTCAAAAGAAAGGGTACCCTGGTTTGGAATTTGTTTCAGAAGAAGGCCCGTACAAGTCTCTTGATGAACTTTGGGATGGGGAGATATAGCATTATAAACTGAGAGGAGAGGTGTACGTGTTGGGAACCTCTTCACATTATGAGGGGTTCCAAATGGGTGAGGCGGTGAGAAGAGTTCACTGTTGGACAAGTGTGTGTCCATCAAACCCGGTTCGGTCCGGTTCAACCCAGTTCACCTTTGTATTGAACATTTATACATTTTAGTTTAATATTTTCATATGCGATATAAACTTTTTGAGCATTATGTGTCCGTAAGTTATACTTAAAATGGTAGTCACGACTAGGGTTTGGGCTGGGCACCCTTATCATATGGTCGTCGCATTGGGTATGCCTAGACATGTGATGTCAGGGTACGAATGCGAGTGCTCACATGTTTGATGTGTGCATTGGCGAAGAATCTACTTTGTCGATTCCCTCATGTATTACTGCCAGATGTAAGAAGGGATAGACATGTGTCACCGACACCCTGTACCTGAGGGAACCCTGTCACTGCAAAGTGTGATCGCATTCTTTGGTTCATCAATGATTGAGACTCAAGCGAGTCAAAGCCGATGTTCTGGGAATGCGTGAACACTTTGTGAGTGAAGGAGTTATCCAACACGGTCACCACTGCCCGATTGGGGAACACCAAGATAGAGACTGTCATGCATGGTCGGATCGAACTGGATCCATGCAGCTTTGAAAATGGTTTTGTAAAATTTATTTTACATAAAATAATACATTATTTATAGTTATTTCAAATAAAGTGTTTTATCGAGTTTTGCGGGACCCGATCGGATGCACAGATGCTCTTATATGGACATGTACTATGGATTGGGGTTTGGCAGTACATGTGTACATGCCCTAGATTCCATAATGATGGTGTTGATTAGTGGGGGGGTTGTATATGATAAATTGTTATCATATAGGGAGTTATTTGGAATTTGCTAATTTAATTGGCTCTTTATTTAATTAATGGATTTGGTGCTAATTGTAATTATCCATTAATAATTAAATAAAGAATCTAATCAATACTTTCTCTATTAGATTCTGCTTCTTCACTGTGTAGCACTTTGAGTTTAAACAGAACGCGCGAGAGAGAGAGAGAGAGAGTCGGACTCTCACTAGGGCTCTATTAAATCTATCTAGGATTTAATTAAACCCTATTATTATAAATAGGGGACCAAAAAACGTAGAAGAGGAAGCTCTCCACGTTTTTGGAGCAGACACTCTCTCTCCTACGTTTTTGGTTTCTCTCTCTCCCTCTTGTGATCTCTCTTCTTCTTCTTGCTTCTCTCACCTGTGTTTGAGAGTTAGGGTTTGTGAAACCCTAGATCTGTGCTGAGGAGTTTGAGGGCATCTGGGACTGGCGTGTAGAACCTTGGTAGCACCATTGGAGGTTCAGATTTGTTTGCTTGGAGCGCTCGCTGGAGGAAGAACCACTGTCTATTGGAGGAGCAACACTTGAGGCTCACCAGGTTAGCAGTTCTTCATTAATTCCTTCAGTTTATTGATTATTAATATTTATGGGATGCGAAAGAAACGCAAATCAACCTTTTTCGCTGCGCATTCGAGTTAGGGATGGATCCCCCTTGCCATGTGATGGACTAAGGATGAGTTTCTTCGTCCCTACTGTGATAATAAATTTTATGGGATACATGAGGGAAGGAGAAACCCTAACAGGGATGCACCAGGGTTCCCATGGGCGACCATGGGAAGCCCTAAAAATTAAAATGGGGCACCCATGGGACACCATGGGCTAACCCAGGGCGTGCAAAACCCTAAGAATAAATATCTTGGTCTCCCTAGGGAACCATGGTTTGATCCCTGGACCGTTGTTTGGCCAACATTCACATCACCTCACTTATTTGCTTTCACATGCATTTTTTCTTATTAGGGAAGAAGGAAAGGTAGTAGGGCATTTTCTGTATTTGTCATGTCGTGTTTTAAGGTGAGAGCTCTGTATTTTTATTAATCCACCTTGTTTGGTGAATTATTATGTAATTTATGTTTTTCAATAAAGTTTATTGTTCTTGATGTTTTAGTAGTCTCTAACATTGTTTAGAGAGTATTGTAATCTCATTATTTATCATAATCTAAATTTTTACTTACACGAGATCAAGTCCGGATCAGCTAACCCCCACACGGGCAGAAAATTTTACACCCCACCTGCCCCTCTATGTGACATCTGTCCAATGGCAAACGGAACTAAACGGAGATGAGAACCGTCTCCGTTAGCTCGTTTTTTCAAACAAATTTTCCTTTTTTCTTTTTTCTTTTTTAATTTTTTCCTGCCCCTCATTTTCTCTCTCCCTCCTCCGTGTCTCCACGAATCAGATGTCGGAGAAGATAAAAGTCGCCGCTACAACTTTTATACTCGACATTGGAAACCTCTCGTATGTCGCTGTCTGACTCTGTTTAAGTTGCCGCTGCAACTCCTATATTGCTAGGCTACAACTGAACAACCCTTGTGCATTTTTAAATGCAGAAAATTTGTCCATTGATATCAACCCTCAATTTCTCCCTTCCACTACTTCTGCTTTGACCCTGCTCCACCCCAATCTTTTGCAACACCACCTCACCCCTGTTCTGTCTTTAGATTATGTTTTTCTGCTCCAACTTGAGGCCCTGAAATGGCTTCCCAAATCCCAATCCCAAGTCATTTTGCTTTAAGGCTGGACAAATTAGGAAGGAAACCAAAGGGATTGCGACAGTGAATAGAGACCCGTGATGAGGGATTTATGAGAATGGAGTTCTGCGGTTGTGGTGTTCATCTCTCTCCCTCCCTCTAATTTATTATTTTTTTTTCTCCACTGTAAAATCACCCAACCGGTTTGTATCCCTTATATAAATATACTCAATTTTCCCACTTCCTCTGCTTCTTCACCACCGCCCCAACAATGTCCATCTTTAAAAAGTTGTATCTTTTTTCCTGCTCCAACTTGAGGTCTCGCAATGGCTTCCAAAATTCCAATCCCAAGTCATTCTCTTCAAGGCTGGACAAATTAGGAAGCAAACCAAAGGAGCCTGGATCAAAATCTTCCAAACTCATAAACAAAATGTTAGATTTCTTCACGCTGTAATATCCCATCTTGAATAGAATCTCTCCAAATTTTTACATTTTTGTTCGAAAGAAAGAAAGAAAAGCTTTTCTTTTCAGAACCCATTCTTTTCTTCTCTCTGGATGATGATCCAAATCCGAAAATTTCAGAGGTGAAATACGAGATGTTTCCTGTCAAATACAGCATATGCAGCGACGACTTTATCTTTTTGAATTTTTGATTTGCAGAGAGAGAGAGACGGGAAGAGAGAAGGGGCAACTACCGTACTCGGCGAGACACAAGAGGTTTCCTAGCCTGTGTGTTTTTGAGTGCGGAAAAGGAGTCGTGTTTCAAGGAGAAACGTATTGGCCACATTTGGCAAATTAGTGGGAAGAAGTTAGATAAGAACCAAAAAAAATTTGAAATAAGGAACTAATAGTTCTATCTCTTCTGTTTAATTATGTTGGCCACTGGACAGATGTCACGTAAAGAGGGCATGTGGGGTGTAAAATTTCTTGCCCATGTGGGTAGCTGATCCGGACTCCACGAGATCCTATGATTTTTTATTTTATTTTTTGCTTTAGAAGGATTTTCCACGTTAAAATTAATGTTTGTTTTTGTAGTTCAATGATTTGTTTCGGTGTATTATTATATTACACATATTTGATTATTATTGTGAATTTCCATTGACGATGGCTGGGAAAGAATTTGTTTTTTCCTATAAAGTGATCATGGCCTTGCTATATATATATAGGGACTTTCTTATTGACACCCCCTTAAGGTGTAACCTTACTTTTTTTTTTTTTACATTATTTAAGTATAACACACTTTTGTTTTTACAATGAGAGTAAATACAATGTACAAGACATTGACAGTTTTTGTTAATGACATGCTTATAACTTACTTTCAAATTATTTTTGAAAAATTCCAAAAATCATTAAAATTTAATCTTAGAGCCTTGGATCAGCTCAACATGAAATATTCTGAAAATCGTAAAAACTTGTCTTGAACTATGCATATATGCAAACAACCGCTAGCTCGGTAGGCATTGCTAGTTGGAGCATGCCCCCCTGGAGGTCATGAGTTCGACTTTCCAGGTTTGCATCTGTACCATAAAGGCACTTTTCCTCCCCCCCCCTAGTTGTAGATTGTAGTTGGCCTATGGGCCTTGTATAGGATTGACCAAAACAAAAAAACCTATGCATATACTAATTAGAACCAAAGACTTGATCCTGTATGACACAATATATAGCACATGAAGCTCTGGACGAATAGAGAATTAGGTAGGAGAATATGGACCATTTCCTTCTAGTATCTTACCTTAAGCCATCAATCTGGTATCTAGCTAGAAGATTGGATTCCCATCTAAGGGCTATCCCAATTCTGGAACCCAACAACTCCACATAAAAAAGTGTACACAAGTGCTTGATATAAGTCCGCTACCGACCATGTGTAAGGTTCATACGAACAAGGCTCGGCTGGGCATACATGTGTGCACAACCCAGAGCTGGTCCTTGCTTGCGGCTGGTGCTGTGGCCAGCTGCTGGCCAGGGCTGGGCGTGCAGCATGGCACCCTACTTGTCTGTACTAGTATGACATGCAGCCTTGCTGCCTTCTGTGGGCCTTCTTGGTCCAATGCCACCGACTCTGTGGCCCTTTAGGTCCATCTTGCTGCCATGTCATCCATGCATGTAAGCAACTTCATGATGCCATGATCAATCTTCTAACATATATCCACACAACTCATGGACTAACTCATGCCATCATATTTGCATCATCTATTTATAAACCCCATATATTCATCTTCATTAGCATCATCATGGCCATCAACATGTACGGCCCCCATGCATACCATCAACCATCATGGACATACACTATATAGCCAAGAATCGCTATGAACACCATGCATATACCATCAATCCACATGCATGTGTATGTCCACCATGCCATGTACCATATCCATCATGCTAAAACACATCACCCACATGCTGTAGACATACCAGATCATCCCAATCACATTAGTACACAATACCATCCATTTGTACACATCATCAATCATACCAAAACATATGTAAAATTATCAAAATGCCCTTGAACTATCCAGACACTATCAGACACATTTTCAACACACCAAAACATATTGTAATCCATTGTACACATTAGAAACACACAGAACAAAATTATTGAAATGCCTTCATTATGTATAATTAATAAGATGCCCATAGGCATCCAAAACACGTACTATCAAATGATCTCAAATACATGAGAGACTCATTGAACACCTCAACCACTGCACTGTTACCAACAATGACAACACACAACTGTCCCATATGCCCAACAATTATATTGATCGAATTTCCTTGTTTGTATATTTTCATATTAGATGGCATTCTTATGTATTTATGCTTGTCTGTATAATAAAATACACACACCATTTTTACACCAGTTAACAAATATGTGATTTTTAGTTATTTATATCTACTTCATTCAACCATTTATTACACTGTAGTTATTACAAAACGTTCAACCACTTATTGTAGTTTTCAGCCTTTTTTTTCTTCCTATTTTCTTGTTTATTTCACACTAAATTATTATTGTATTAAAAACAAGTTTTACGAGAGATAGACCAATCTTATCCAATGGCTACCAACTTAAAATTTTACTGTGGTGTAGGAAAGAATCAAGAACATTCATGAACTAATGCTGCAATCAATAAATCTTGATACCCTCAAGGAAAACGGTGGGGGGTTTTTTTTTTTTTCCCACTTTTTTTCGGGTTTTCTTGGGTCTTTTTGGTCATTTTTCTCAAGGTTTTTTCAAGGTTATTAATGTGATTGAAGCTTGAGTTTTGTCCGTGTCCAGGTTTCAACTTCCTCACGGGCGGGTGACGATTTTCAATGTCTACAGTTAGTGATTAAACACGAGCGGACACACCTGGAGTCCTCCTGCTTATTCCTTCAAAGTGAATTGTGTTGCTAATATGATTCCTGACATAGATAAAGATGGCCTCGGTTTCATTTGTCGTGATCATTATGGGGCATCCGTTAGTTGCAATATCTTTTCCAGCAACATTCGTTTCTCCTAAATTCGGTGAAGATATGGTGATTAGATCCATGATGCTAGAGCCCATCTCTAAAGGTTGTGAACGAGTAATAATTGAGTCATATTAACAAGGTTGTGATTGCTTTATCTGCACAGTATCCAATCCTTCCCAAAGTATATCCTGTATTTGTTTTCTTGTTTTGAATTTTGTATTTTCAAGTTTGTTCCAAGGGAGATAAATAGCATAGCTAACTCTCTTGCTAGGAGGGCACTGCTTGACTTGATTTCGATCCATGGATACAAGAAATGTATTATCCTCTGACCATAAGTTCCCAATGTTAATCATTAATAAAGGGATAGAAGATCACATCCTCTAGCAAATGAATCCTCCATCGCCGATGCACAAACTGTGAATAGCCTTATACAACAGAAAAGAACTTTACCCAGCGCTGCACTGAGCTTCATCTTCCCCATCGCCGACGCACCTTTCATGGTCACTCTTCCACGATGTAGCTTATCCTCCGCCCCTGTCGCATTGAACACTCTCCGCAGCAGTAGCATGACAGCCTCCGGCCTTGTGGTGTGTTTTCCTCCCTTTCCTCCTCTTTCCTTTCTCCTCCTCCTCCTTCCTTTCTCCTCTCAATCGGCAGATCTGTGAAGCTCGACCTTCCTCTTTCACTCGTCATTTTCAGATCTACAGATCTGGTTTCCCTTTTTTTCCCCCTCTCTTTCTTTTCAAATCTTAGCGAAACACTGGATTTGTTATCTCATGTCTGCTTTTCGTGAAAAAAGACCAATTGAAGTGGAGGGTTTCTACGGTAGGTAACCAATCCCGGTAGCAGGAAATCGTCTAATTAGCTTAGTACACCAGAAAGAAATTGGTGTTAGTTATGCTTCATCGACTTACTAAGCATCTTTCTCCTTAGTCATTGCATGGAATTGATTAAATTAATGGTGAGCGCCGCCCGCCTTCTTCAGATCTGGTTTCCTTTTCTCCCCGTCCCTTTCCTTTTCTTCTCACTTCCTAATCTGATTCAGATCTCCTCAAATCTGGCTTGCTTGATGTCGGACAATCTTGGTAAAGATGGTTTTGCCGGAGGTCTCAAGCCCTCTCCATGTTTCTTCATCGTGTTTACCCTGCATCTCCGCCATGACTTCTTCACTTCAGACGACATCCACCACTCCACTACCAACGCCTCCTCTTCCACCTTCTCAGCACTTCGTTCCTTCCATTTCCATTATCCCGTTTGCAAGGTTCCAGCCAGCCCCGACTTTCGAATCTTCCTTACACCTTCCCTTATTTCTTTTTTCTTTTTTGTTTGTGTGTTTGCAGGTGATGCCTTCTCTGGTGTTGGTGGCACTGCGATTATAGTTGGCTCCGAAGCTTCAACCGATGTTCAATCTTCACCAACTCTCCCCTCGCCAGACGCAGCTCCACTCGCCGATCCAACAGATCCTTGTAGATTTGTTCGAAAGTAGGTTATGACAGTTTTTCTGGTGGTCTCCTTGCCGTCGTTCAAAGCTCCACTCGTTGAACCAGCAGACTTTTGCCGTTCTGGCAAGTCGGTTTGAAAGTAGGCTGTGGTAGTGTGTCGGTGTGGTGTTGAACTTCTTGGCACGTATATGCATGCGCCTAAAATTAGCAGTGACATCTGCTTGTTATCTAGGGAAGTGGTCGTGACCCAACCCCTAGTCTGGATGACTCAGTCAATAGCATGTGAGACCGGATCAATTTCCACTCCTTGGTGTTGGATACCGTATATCCATACCTTACGTTTATCATGTTATCTGTCAGCTTTATGTGTTGTGTTTCTTCTTGTTTGACATTGGACGCGTATGAATGAATAGCCTTGCTTTCTAACCAAAAAAAAAAAAAAAAAAAAAATCAATAATAATGCCTTCTTTTACCCAAAAATAAAGGGCAAAAGTCTTTTTTTACGACAAACATTAAATATGGTCTGACTGACATAAATGCCCATATGAAATGACACATAAACCCATGCCCCCACCTATTTGACGGAATTAATGGGAGAATCTCCCGTTTACTAATACCTTCCTAAAAAAACCTTTTTTATTCCTCTATGCATGGTACACGTGGTGAAACGAATGATTGTTTTAAACTTTTATTTTAAGGAGCAATTACTATCACTATCCTACACTTAGCCTATATTTACTAAAACTACCCTGTCTTAACTTATTTTTTGAAACTACCCTGCTTTTAAACTTTTACATCTCCTTCTACCTTCATGTTTTTAAATACCCAGATTACCCTTCCTTTTCACCTAGTAACCTACTAATCTATTTAACCTGCCATTCTTCTTCTATTTTAGTATTTTTATCATTAAAATAGTAAAAAATGAAAGCACCCACCCCTTCTTCTCTCTCCCATTTTTTTGTGTGTTTTTTCTTCAATCTCTCTATTTAATTAATTTTTTATTCAACATTTCATCTTCATCATTCTTCAAACAGATCGATTTGATCATCACCGTGATCCAGTTCTTCTCCTTCGTCTCCGTTATAGGTGCGTTCCCTTCTCTGAAACCAATCTATCTTTCATAGATTCTCATCTGAAATCGCCAAGAAGGCAGAGACAATCTGACGATTGATCTTGTGCCGTTCTATCCCATGGCTGTGAGGTTGAGGAGAGATGAAGATGGTCGTGTAGAGATCAATTGTAATGGGGAGGGAGGGTTGCCTTATGCTTCTGCGAATATGAAGAGGGAGAAGAAGAGTGATGACTCGAGAATTGCACTGTAGGTTAATAAAAAACAAAAAAAAAACACAGAATGGTAAATTGAATAAAAGAGGAAGAGAGAGAAGCAATGGGGTGCTTTGAAGAGTGTCGATCTGTTCCATAGTTTTAGTGCACGATATCGGAACAGGTACCGGTAACCTGCAAAATCAATATGATACCGATATGGTATCGGCCTGGATTGGTTGTATTGGACAAAATTACCCCTGAATCTCCTTAAAAAATAAGTTTTTTGATCATTTTACCCTTTGTCCGTACCGTGCTATCGATACGGTATCGGTGACTAGCAAAACTGGTACGTATCGCCCGATACAGGCGATACAATACCGATACTTAGAAGCATGATCTATTCAAAGAAGAGCGATGAGGATGAAATGTTGAAAAAAAAAATAATTAAATAAAAAAATTGAAGAAAAAAAAAAAACAAATGGAGTAAAAAATGGGAGAGAGAAGAAGCGAGTGGGTGCTTTCATTTTTTAATAACAAAAATAGTAAAAAATAGAAAAAGAATGGTAGGTTAAAGGTTACTAGGTGAAAAGGAAGGGTAGTTTGAGTATTTAAAAGCATGAGGGTACAAGAAGATGTAAAAGTTTAAAAGCAAGGTAGTTTCAGAAAAAAAGTTTAAGATAAAATAATTTTAGTACATATAGGTAAGTGTAGGATAGTGATAATAATTACCCTTTATTTTAATCATTTCGAGGCCTTATTATTGAAAAGAGAAAGATTAGTATTAACATCAAATTAAAGCTGCATGTGGTCTCATGCATGAGCTTCCTTATTCCAAACCCGAGGAACATACAAAAACAAAGCATGAACATAACAATTCTTTTGATTAAAATAATTATTTTAATCACTTGCATTACTTGAATGAAAGAAAAAAACAAAAAAGAATACAGCGAAAGAAATTAACGTGACTATTGTTTACGTATTACCTCGGACAGGTGTCCTTCAATCAGCATCACAGAAGAGTAATTATCCTCCTTGGCCAAGGGGAATATTTGGATTCCAAATTCCCAGATCCACAGTAAACATCTGGACGGATGAGCTCCTACGTAAATATATTTAAAGCCAAAACTAGTAAAGGTGTGTTGAATCAATAAGAGGGTTTCAGGAGGAGAGAGAATTAATGATCATGGGAGACATGAAGGTGACGAAATCCCCAAAAAACCAAATTTCCTCTAGCCATGCAGATCGCTATTGCTCATCTCTCCACCTCTGCTCCTTTCTCTTTCTCGTCCTCTTCTTCTTCTTCTCTTCTGTTATTTCAGCAAAGACGACTAAAGTTCCTTACCTGGATCCAAGACTCTCGATTGAAGATCGAATATCAGATCTCCTCTCTCGCATGACAACTCAAGAAAAAATCGGTCAAATGGCCCAAATCGACATAACCGTTGCCTCTCCTAACGTTCTTATAAATCATTCAATAGGTTAATTTGTCTCTCAATGTATCTTATATCTACATATAGTTTTAATTTATAATTTAATTATCTTTGCATTTTTTGAATTCCAAGAAATGATGAATGAGGGTGTTTTTTTCATGACCAATGCATTCAATTTCAGGGAGTGTGTTGAACACCGCAATAACTGTTCCAAGCCCAGACACGACCCCAACGATGTGGGCGGACATGATCGATGGGTTCCAGAAGGCTGCCTTGTCAACTAGACTTGGGATACCAATCCTTTATGGCGTCGACGCCGTCCATGGCCACAATAACGTCTTTGGTGCTACCCTCTTTCCTCATAACATCGGCCTTGGAGCTGCAAGGTCACGTTTTCTTGCCCTTTCACTCTCTCTCTCTTTTCCTCTCTCTTTCTCTCTCCCTCTCTCTCTCTCTCTCTCTCTCTCTCTCTTTCTTTCTGTGACTGAGAGCGTCTGAGTGGCAGAAACTTGACATCATTATTGAGGGTTTATTTATTTTGCTTAATTTTATAATGAAGAGATGAGGGTTTAATGGTGAGGATCGGAAGAGCCACTGCCTTGGAGGTTCGGGCCACTGGAATTCCATACGCTTACGCTCCCAGCGTTGCTGTAAGTCTCTCTCTCTCTCTCTCTCTCTCCCTCTCTCTCTCACACTAATTAACCATTCAGGATAAGGGCAAATCCGTCATTTAATACAGAGTCCTTCCGATGGAAACAGTTTGCAATTTTTGGACTCATTCGAATATTGCAGATTATTTTGTCATAATATCCATTAATGGGAGGGGTTTGTTTGTGTGTGACTGCAGGTGTGTAGGGATCCACGGTGGGGCCGGTGCTACGAGAGCTATAGTGAGGATACTCAAATCGTGAGAAGCATGGCCAAGTTCATACTGGGCCTACAAGGCTACCCTTCACACAATCACACCCTCGGTTACCCCTTCCTTGCCCCTGGGTACGATTTTTTTTTTGTTCCCATTTTTACCCCCTTCTATCTCATCATTTCCCAATCAAATCAGTAACTGAAGATCTGTGATATGAAAGATTCCAGTTGAATGGTATGTTGCGGCTGATTTACTCACTGCTTTGGTGGATCAAGTGTCGATTCCATCACATCATTAATTAACATCAAAATTAAAATATCAGGGTCCCACAGTTTGTGGTTTTACTATTATAATAAGTGGAACTACTTTCAAAGGTGGCGATGCAATTGTTTCACGTGTATGTCTCTATGTGTTAGGTTTATTAGTGTAGGGCCCATGAAAATTCATGCTTTGGTGTGACTTATCTACGTTGACTCTAGTCTTACTATCGGACGGTGATGATAATGGATGATCATGATAAAGTGATTTTTGAATGGATCTCTGACAGGGGAAGAAACGTCTTGGCTTGCGCAAAACACTACGCGGGCGATGGTGGGACACAAGACGGGGTCGACGAGGACAACACGGTGACCACCTACAACGACTTGTACCGCATCCACATGACGCCTTATATTGACTCAATCACCATGGGGGTGTCAACGGTGATGGCTTCTTACTCCAGCTGGAACGGCATCAAGATGCACACCAACGCTTTCCTCCTCTCTCGCATCCTCAAACAAGAGATGTCCTTTCAGGTATCACCAAAAAAACAAGTGTGTCTTGAGTCCTGACACAAGGGTGCATGAAATGATGGTCGCACATCTGGTCATTTCGAGGGTTCGAGTGTGTGTGACTGTCATTTCAAGTGCCCCTATGTCAAGATGCAGTGGTGACAAGCGGCTGCACGATGTCGATCTCGATTGGGCGATGTTCACTTTCCCATATATATATATATATAATATCAAGGGTGTTAATTGTTTCCGGTTTAATTTGGTCCATTTCATTGACACTTGATACAAACCAAATCCATTATTAATCGATTTCAACCTTTTGAGTATTCAAATCTGATCGTTCAAGAGTCATTACATTGTTACAGGGTATGCTCATATCAGACTTGGAAGCAATTGATAAGATCACAAACCCACCAGGTTCACACTACAACGAGAGCCTAAAGGCAGCTATCAATGCCGGGATCGACATGGTCATGATCCCTTTCAAATATCGACGATTCTTCACAGACATGACAAAGCTCGTGTTATCCAGTGAGATTCCGATTAGTAGGATTGACGATGCCGTGAGAAGAATCCTACGGGTGAAGTTCACCGCCGGACTGTTCGAGAAGCCCATGGTTGATCGATCCCTTCTTCAGATGGTTGGACACAAGGTCTGTTCAAAACCCAAATTATATTATTATTGAATCATTTTCATTATTACTAAGGATATTTCCGTCATTAAAAAAGATTGTGTTGTGTTCCCTTTTAGGTTTTTAACTTCTTTTTATCTTCTTCTGAGACCCACACACAGAGGCATAGGAAATTAGCAAGAGAAGCAGTAAGAAAGAGCTTGGTGTTGTTGAAGAATGGGAATAAGATGCTTCCATTGGACAAGAATGCCCCTAAGATTATGGTGGTCGGTTCCCATGCGCACAACATAGGCCTCCAATGTGGAGGATGGACTCTAACATGGCAAGGCAACTCAGGCAACATCACCAAAGGAACAACAATCCTTGAAGGAATAAAGAAGGCAGTCAGCAAGCGGACTCGGGTTGTGTTCCAAGAGAAACCTGACAAGAAATATGTTGATGAGAACCAGGATTCAACCTACGCTATCGTGGTTGTTGGCGAGGTACCCTATGCAGAGTTACATGGGGACAGCAAGGAGCTCAGGCTAGCACTCGATGGTGAGGAGACAATCAAGACAGTGTGCAGTGAGGTGAAATGTCTGGTCATCATCGTGTCGGGTCGACCCATTGTGATAGAGCCGTATGTAGACATGATGGAGGCATTGGTGGCTGCTTGGCTGCCGGGTACTGAGGCTGGATTAGGGATTGCTGATGTTGTATTCGGACATTATGATTTCCAAGGTAGGCTTCCAAGGACATGGTTCCGCCGGGTTGACCAGCTGCCCATGAATTTCGGAGACCAACATTATGACCCGTTGTACCCATTCGGCTATGGACTCCAAATGGGTATCCAGTCGCATAAAAGGAGCAACTTTGATTCACCTTCCGAAGCATCAACATCTTTTTCTTCTATTTGATTGGTTACGATAGTGAAAATCTTTGGACAATAAACTTGGGAGTCTAACCGATTCCTAGGCATTTCCAAGATGATTCGTGGGATCGGGATCAATGAACACTGATCCTTGTATTCAATTCGGAGTTATTGAACCTTAGACAGATTACAGTAAAAATGTATATAAAGTGCTATGTAGAGATGAAAATGTATGTGTGTTGTAATGTTCATGTTTGATAGAGGTGTAATAGTGACCGTTGATCAGTGTACATCAACACTTCTGATCTTGATTCCTTCTGATTTAGAAGACAACAACTGTGTTCAAGTGATCAAATGAATGCCTGCTATATCATATTCTTTAACAAGTGTCAGATCATATGCATCCTTGCCTTCAATTAAAAGAGGTCAGATGTACCAATGGTTTCATACCCATCATTTAAACACAAATTGCACTCTATTACATCAAGAAACCTGTTGGAGCGAGCTCTGCCTGCAAGATAAAGATTAGCAGAGAAGACAGGGCATCGCCGGTGATCTCACTCCGATGCTTAAGTTAGATCTCTATGCAACCGTCAATTCAAAGAGAATTCAGATGATTGCGTTTAGTGTTACCTCCCTTACTTAAAGGTGGTTGAGAGATAGAATCGTGCCCAAATAGGTAAGCTGGATTCTCGGAGTGGAGTGAGACCGTTTCAGAGTGAAATGTGGGATAATGTTTATCCATAACTTCCCACGCGCTAGATTAGGCGTGACGTGGACGAGAATCTCAAGCCAGGTTGGCCCACGATAAATCTTGCGTTGCTTATACGAGGTATGGAGGTCGTCCCTCCTACATCTGGTTGTGGCCAGGTCGTTGTCTTTTATAAGAGAGCGCGTTGTGCCCTAGTGGAGGTGTGAGCTTGGGTGTGACCTGGCGCCCAGCTCTGTATGTTGCTCATAGCTTGGTCCTTCACACGAACCGAGGGAGCCCGCTAGCTCACGCTTGACTAGACACGACCACTATCTTAGACTCGCGACCGAACTGGCTCGTTCTCGTCATGCCTGGTCCTTTGTCCCATCATGAGCCCCCCACTCCCCTGGACGTTGGCATTCTGGGGAGTTAAATTGATTCAAATTCCTTGGCGTCTGTTCTCACACGCGTAGGCCTGACACATTGACGGCTGAGCGCGACTTGACGTTCCAGCCATTGTTTGACATGTGGCTGAAGCCATAAAGGCACCTCGATATGAACTCTCACCGTTTTGGCTCTACGACGCTTGACGTTCCATACTCGAACAGCTGCATATCCGTAAGCATTATGAGGGCTGGGCTAAGCCTACCATCGCTCGATCCCTATTGCGCTAAGCTGCCCATTGCGGTTTGGCCACGTGGCCTAGCCTTTATTACATCTTGGGTAGGTCCAACGTCGCTGTCCTCGGTCCTATGATGGACTTGTCTTCGCCAGTTGGATTCGAGGACGTTCCCTCTTCTACCCTTCATCTATAAACTGGGGCTTCATTCCCCACTGCAACTCTTTATTGAAACTTGGCGAATCTGAGTCTCTTGCTTCTTGCTTCCTCTCGTTGCTGCTTTCTGCCACTGCATTTTGCTTCGGCGACTGACATTTCCTTCGACAACTCTCAAGCTTCTTCACTCAGACTCTGCCTTACGAGCTTGTGCGATGTATTCTGCTCGAGCCGTGTTTTCCTTCACATAACTTCTAGCATTTTACCGTCAGTAAGTTTCTTCAATCATGTCTTCTTCTTGTTCTGAGGTCGAGCCCGTAGGGTTCTAGTCGTCTAGCCCAGGCTTTTTCTTCCTAATCTAGTGGGGGTACACGAGTCCCTGCTGAAGGTTTGGAGGAGCGCACCGTCGAAGGCGACGACGCTCACGACGTGGAGGAGGAGGGAGTCCAGATAAGACCCACCTCTGTGGCTGCCTTTGAGAGCATCATAATGGAGTGATCCCTGGCAGCTCTGAGGGCCCAGTACGGTTCCCTTCTGAGGTGGAGACGTGGGTCCCCACTAGGGCAGAGAGGGCGAACACCCCATGGCCTGGCACCTTATGCTTGTACGAGGTCGCGTTTTAGAACGGCCTCCGTTTTCCCATCCACCAATTCATAGTGGAGCTGCTCCGCTACTATACCATCGTCCCTAGTCAGTTGGTGGTGAATTCCTAGACGTAGATCTTCGGCTTCTACCTATTCTTTGCCCAGCTCGACCGCAAGGCTTCATGGGCACTGTTTGTTTATTTTTTCCACCTGAAGAAGACCACCGACAAGTCGTTCTATGTGGCCCTGCACGGTGCAAAGGACCCACAGAAGTTTGTAGAGTGCATAAGCCACATGCCTCAGTCCGTAAAGAAGTGGAAGGACCGCTTCTTCTTCGCACGAATCCTAGGCGACCCCTTCAAGACTGAGTGGGAGTAGGTGCGGCTGAAGTCCGTGAACAGAGTCCCCATGCTGAGCTCATATAACCAGCGATCTCTTGATATGTGAGTATAAGGCATGACTTGCGATGTGCGTGACCTAACAGATGAGGCTCTGTTGGTCAAGCACGGCCGAGCTCAGCGGCAGCGAGGTGAGTTCTCTTCCTCGTAGTTTATCCTTTCTTCCTCTTTTCTTTAGTTGCATATTTGTGAACCAAGTGTCGACTCGTGCTTGCTTTCTTTTCAGTGGACTATGCGCCAGACCTGGGCAAGTTCCACGAGGAGGCAGAGGAGGGGAGACAGCGTGCCTTGGAGAAGAAGTCCAAGAGATAGACCCGTTCCAATACGGGCATCACCATTGGGGGCTCAGCGACCTCCAATTGAGGGAAAGCGGCGTCCTCCTCCAAGGGCAAGGGGCAGGTGGATAAGGGCAAGGATAAGGTGGAGAAGCTCACCAAATCCATGCCCCAAAAGCTCCTCTTAAGGAGAAGAGGCCCCGAGAGGAAGGGGCTCTGGACTAGGTGGTGGAGCTCAACGGGCCCCCTAAGAAGGCAGCGCTGGGTGAGAAGGCCCCAAAGGAAGCCCCCCAAGACTCCACAAAGGGGGGAACTGACAAGGGCAAGAAGGGCCTGCCCCCTCCAAAGGGGAAAAAGCGTCTCAGCTTCCAATGGGACGTCTTGCCTAGTCCGACAAAGAGCTGGCAGACTCGTTTGCACTGGACTACGCCCGAGTAAGCCTCGAACTTGGCTCCCTTATTTCTTTTTTCTAAGAGGACATTTTATGACATTGTACCATCTTCTTAGGTCACTCCAGGGGTGAGCGAGCTTCGTCGCAGGATGGAGAGCCTGGGCTGCGATGTGCGAGGAGGAGAGGAGGAAGAGGAAGGTCGTAGAGGACCAGGTCATGAATACTTCGACTAGGATCTCCACGTGGGAGACTGCGGCCAAGGATCACCAGGAGATGGTCAAGTCTTTCACTGACCGAGTGGAGCAGCTGGAGAAGTAGTTGGAATAGGATAAGAGAGATCACGAGCTGGAGAAGTGAAAGATTGGATCCATCCAGTAAGACCTGCTTAATCTCCAAGCTTGACAATCCAAGCTAATCGAGGAGGCTGTCCAAAAAGCCTTAGAGGCCTTCAAGGATTTTGAAGAGTTGAGGGATCACTTGAAGGAGCAGGCCCGTAAGGGTTATAGGGGCAGTGTGAACGACACTGTGAAGTATGTTCTCCAGGGGATCCCGAGCTATGATTTCTTGGGCTTTAAGTACTATGTCCCTCTAGTACCTGCGACTCAAAAAGTGCCTGTTGCTCCACCACCTGAAGACCCAGCTATCTAGGGCAGCCTCCCTGCTCCAACTGACCCCCCTGCTCCTGGCGTCTTTCCTGTCGGTGCGACCACTCCAGCTGATCCTCCTCCTGCTGATTCTCCTTCGGCCATTGTGGCCTCAGATCTTCCTCTAGCCGACGGTTGAAGACATTGTAGCTTTTTTCTTTTCTCTCTTGTACTATCTTTTTTTTTTTTTTTTTAAAATGTAAATAGCATCTTTGTCAATGAAAGCAATTTTTGTCCAAGTGTTGCAGCTCGTTCTTTTTTAATTAACTTTGAGCTCGTTCTTTCTTTTGTACTTCCTTAAGTCGCGATCTCGCTACCTTTAGTGTATCCTCGTTACTTTTGTGCTAACCTTTAGAGGTCAGTCTTTTGTGCTGACCTTAGAGGTCAATCTTTTGTGCCAGCGTGAGGAGCTGGTCTTTCTGGGGTGACCTTATTGGGCTAACATGAAATCGTGAGTGTCAATTGTAGAAGAACTGTAGACATAAAATTGCAAGCACGAACTGATATTTCATTAATCATGACCAACAGTTTACAACGACCTTACTGGTAAAATTTTTTCAAATTCTCTGAATTCCATGGTCGTGGTATCTTGTTGCCCCCGGGGTCTTCAAGCGATAAGTGCCTGACCTGATTTGCTTGGAGACCATATATGGTCCTTCCCAATTCGTGTCCAGCTTGCCTTACTGTTGAGGTTGGGAGGCGCTCACCTTGCGCAGTACTAAGTCACTAGCTCTGAACGTTCTCTCCTTGTCTTTGGAATTATAATAATGAGCCATTCTTTGCTGGTAGGCCACGTTTCTCATCAACACGTCCTCTCTGACTTCATCAAGAAAGTCTAGGTTGGCCCTCAGCCCATCTTGGTAGGTCCTCTCATTGAAGTGGAGGCTTGTGAGCGAGCCCGCTAATACCTCGACCGGGGCTAGGGTCTCTATCCCATAAGCTAGCTGAAATGGGCTCTCCCCCATGGGCGTTCGAACTATGGTTCGGTACGACCATAAGACGCTGGGGAGCTCATCCACCCATTTTGATTTTGCCTCGGTTAACCTTCTTTTAATCCCCGCCAGTAAGGTGCGATTGGTGACTTCTGCTTGACCATTTTCCTGTGGATAAGCCATTGAAGTCGTCCTTAGTTCTATGTGGTATTGAGCACAGAAAGCCCTGAGATGCAGGTTATTGAGTTGTAGCCATTTGTCTGTCACCAATATTTTTGGTAGCCCGAACCTGTGAATGACCTTATCCCTGAAGAACTTCTCCATTTGTGGTCGCGTGATCTTTGCTATTGGCTCTGCTTTTACCCATTTGGTGAAGTAATCCACCGCGACCACTAGGTATTTCCTTCCTCCTGAGGCTGAAGTGAAGTTGTCCAGAATGTCCATTCCCCATATAGCGAATGGGATTGGACTGAGTATCGAGGTCAGCTCCGTGGCAGGTTGGAGGGGTATGGATGCGAACTTTTGGGCCTACACCTCCTTACGTACTGGATTACTTCTTTCTGCATGTTTGGCTAGTACAACCCCGCCCTTAGCACTTTATAAGCCAGATGGCGCCCCCCATGTGGTTGCTACATATGCCTCGGTGTACTTCGGTCAAGGCGTTTAGGGCATGTGTGGGGGTCAGACACTTCAACAGCGGTCCCGATACTGATCTCTTGTACAGTTCACCTTCCACTAGCGTGTATCGAGCTACGGGACCTCGAACCTTATGCGCCTCAATCTTATCTTCTGGCAGAACGTCTTCCCTTAGGTAGGCGACGATGGGTCCATCCAACTGGGCTCATCCTCGATCGACGTAACCTCTCGGGCTTGGTGGGAGGGCTCTGATAGCTGTTCAATGTATACTGACCCGTCCAGCTGAGCTAGCGCTTCTATTGACAGGCGTGAGAGCGCGTCTGCCTTTTTGTTCTCATTCCTGGGCACCCTGCTCATCTCGAACACGTCGAACGAGCTTACCAACTTCTTGGCGACCTGAAGGTATGCTGCCATGCGGTCATCTTTTGCTTCATAGTGCCCGTTGACTTGATTCACAACCAACTGTGAATCAGCTTGTACTGCCAACCTTTTGACTTGGACGGCTTTGGCCGTTTTCAGGCCTGCTATCAATGCGTCGTACTCTGCCTCATTATTTGACCCTGGGAATTTGAAGTGCAACACGAACTGAATCTTGAAGCCTTCTGGGCTTGTTAGGATGAAGCCCGCTCCTTGAGCCTCCAAATTGCTCGCTCCATCCACAAACATAGTCCAGGATGGTTCGAGACTGGACTCTATTTCCATTTGGTCTCCCTGGTCTGCCACGTCTGTGTTCTGTGTGCACTCAAGCACAAAATCAGCCAAGGCTTGGCCCTTTATGGCCGTCTCGTGCCTGTACTCGATCTGGTACTCACTTAGTTCTACTGCCCATGTGGTCAGCCTTCCAAATACATCGGGCTTATAGAGTACCTTCTTTAATGGTTGGTCAGTCATGACCAACATGGGGTAGGCTTGGAAGTACGGCCTCAACTTGCGGGTTGCTTTCACCAGAGTGAACGTGAGCTTCTCGATCTGTGGGTAGCGGGTTTTGGCATCTAGTAGCACGTGGCTTACATAGTACACCAGTTTCTGCACCCCTTCTTCTTCTCTTACCAAGGTCGCACTCACCGCTATGGTTGAAGTGGCTAAGTATAGTAGCAATTCTTTCTTGGGGATTGGACGTGCTAATAGTGGCGGATTCTCTTACCAAGGCCTTTTGGCATTTGTCGATCCACGCGAAGCCCCTGATATCCTTCAAGTTCTTTAGAGTCTTGAAGAATGGTAGACACTTGTCTCCAGATCGCGACACGAACCGTGCTAGCGCTACAATCCTTCCATTCAGCTTCTACACCTCACGAACTGTCCTGGGCGGGCTCATCTCTTGGATAGCTTTGATCTTGGCTGGGTTGGCTTCAATCCCTGTTTGGGACACCATGTAACCCAGGAACTTCCCCAAGCTAACCCTGAAGGCACACTTAGCCGGGTTTAATTTTATCTAGTGAGCTCGCAACACTTGAAATGCCTCATCCAGGTCATCCAGATGGTCTTGCGCTCTTATGATTTTTACCAGCATATCGTCCATATACACCTCCATGTTTCTGCCGATCTGAGCCTTGAATAGCATATTCACCATTCTCTGATAGGTCGCCCCTACATTTTTCAGGCCGAAGGGCATCACCAAGTAATAGAAATTCTCCTGGTCCGAATGAAACGCTGTGTATGACTCATCTCCTTCTTTCATCAAGATCTGGTTATACCCTGAATAAGCGTCCATGAAGCTTAGCCTCTCATGCCCTACCATGGCATCTATCAGGAGGTCAATTCTCGGTAGTGGATACTCATCCTTGGGGCACGCTTTATTGAGGTTGGTGTAGTCCACACACATCCTTCATTTTCCATTTGGGTTGGGGACCATCACCACGTTAGCGAGCCACGTTGGGAACTACTCCTCTCTGATGAAGCCAGATGCTTTGAGTTTCTCTATTTCTTCCTTCATCCCAGCTTACCTCTCGGGGGCTAACGTTCTCCTTTTCTATTGGATTGGCTTTCTCGCTGGGTCCACGTGCAGAGCGTGCTTTGCAATGTGATGTGGTATGCCTTGCATATCCGCCGCTGACCAGGCGAACACATCTTTATTCCTCTAGAGGAACGAGGTGAGCTCTGTCACCTCCTCTTCTTTTAACAGGGACCCAATTTTGACAGTCCTCGTGGGGTCCTGTTCTTCCAGCGCTACTTCAACGAGCTCTTCAACCGGTTCGCCTCATTGGTAGCGTTTATCACCTTCGCAGTTATGCGCGACCTCCACTGTGTAGGCTATCTCTTGGATAGCTTTGATCTTGGCTGGGTTGGCTTCAATCTCTGTTTGGGACACCATGTAACCCAGGAACTTCCCCGAGCTAACCCTGAAGGCACACTTAGTCGGGTTTAATTTTATCTAGTGAGCTCGCAACACTTGAAATGCCTCATCCAGGTCATCCAGATGGTCTTGCGCTCTTATGATTTTTACCAGCATATCGTCCATATACACCTCCATGTTTCTGCCGATCTGAGCCTGGAATAGCGTATTCACCATTCTCTGATAGGTCGCCCCTACATTTTTCAGGCCGAAGGGCATCACCAAGTAATAGAAATTCTCCTGGTCTGAATGAAACGTTGTGTATGACTCATCTCCTTCTTTCATCAGGATCTGGTTATACCCTGAATAAGCGTCCATGAAGCTTAGCCTCTCATGCCCTACCATGGCATCTATCAGGAGGTCAATTCTCGGCAGTGGATACTCGTCCTTGGGGCATGCTTTATTGAGGTCAGTGTAGTCCACACACATCCTTCATTTTCCATTTGGGTTGGGGACCATCACCACGTTAGCGAGCCACGTTGGGAACTACTCCTCTCTGATGAAGCCAGATGCTTTGAGTTTCTCTATTTCTTCCTTCATCCCAGCTTACCTCTCGGGGGCTAACATTCTCCTTTTCTGCTGGATTGGCTTTCTCGCTGGGTCCACGTGCAGAGCATGCTTTGCAATGTGATGTGGTATGCCTTGCATATCCGCCACTGACCAGGCGAACACATCTTTATTCCTCTAGAGGAACGAGGTGAGCTCTGTCGCCTCCTCTTCTTTTAACAGGGACCCGATTTTGACAGTCCTCGTGGGGTCCTGTTCTTCCAGCGCTACTTCAACGAGCTCTTCAACCGGTTCGCCTCATTGGTAGCGTTTATCACCTTCGCAGTTATGCGCGACCTCCACTGTGTAGGCTATTCCCCTACAATTGCCTTTGATCTACTTTAGAAAAGCGGCATGACATTCTCGAGCCTTCTTCTGCTCTCTTTGGCATTCTCCTATGCCATTAGGGGTGGCGAACTTAACCTTCAAATGCTTAGTGGAGACTATTGCCCCCAACTCGTTCAAGCTGGGTCTGTCTAGAATGACGTCGTAGGCTATCGCGACCCGAACCATCATAAAATTCACTTTTATGGTTTTTTGACAAGGGGCAGTCCCCACTGTCATCAGAAGCTTTACTGACCCCTCGATTGGGGCTGGTGCACTTGAGAACCCATATAGGGGTGCAATCTCGGGCTTCAGCGTGCTTAGCTCGAACCCGAACTATCAATAGGCATCATATGACAGCATGTCCACTGATGCCCCTATGTCTACCAAGATTCTGTGGACGGGACGATTGGCTATAATCGCCTGAACCACGACAGCATCGTCGTGTGGCCAGCTCAGCCCCTCCATGTCCTCATCAGAGAACGTGATCCCGGGCTCGATTCGCACCTTCTTCTCAGGCATCTTGGCCATTGCTACGAACCGTGCTTTCGCCTTGGCCCTGCGTGATGATTCCTGCCCTGGTCCCCCCAGGATGGTGAGAATGGTAGGCGCTGTGGAGGTGTTGGCATCATCCTGGTTCCTCTGGACCTCTCTGTGATCATCGCTTCGGTCCTCACGACGATCTCGATCATCTCCTCTGCGGGCTCTATCTTCTCTCCTATGGTCGTTCCTTGCAGCTTCACGACCTCTGGAGTTATCTTTTCCATCTTCCTTGACATAGCGCCTCAGATGGCCTTTCTGTATTACGTCCTCAATTTCTCTCTTTAACTGTCTGCAGTCTTCGGTGTCATGACCGACATCGTTGTGGAACTTGCAGTACTTGTTCTTGTTTCTATCCTCAGGCCTAGAGAACATCGGCCTGGGCCATTGCAGCAAACCCTGATCATACACCTCCATTAGGATCTTGGTCCTACTGGTGTTAAGGGAGGTGTAATCTGGGCTTTGGTCTCGATCTGACCTCGCCCTCTTGGTATCTTTCTTCTTCTCATCTTTGTTGCTCGCTCTCTTCTTCTCTGGAGCCTTGGCATCCACCGCTTTCCTCACCTTCATGATATCAAACATGTTGGCGTACTGGTAGCAGCGGTCCAGTAAGTGTGGTATGGTGGTTACTGGGTCCAGGGCGAGCGACTTCACCAGGTCGTGATTGGTGACCCCGTTATACAAGGCATTAAAGGCCATCACATTGTCCAGGTCCTTGATCTCCAAGCTCTCCCCGTTGAAGCGGGTGATGTAATCCCTGATGGACTTATCAGGTTGCTGCTTGACAGCCAACAAATTGGCAGCAGTCTACTTTTGCTTCACGTTGCTCTGGAAGGGGCTCACGAATGCCCTGCCCAACTCAGTGAAGCTTCTGATCGAGTTGGGCTTTAACTTGGTAAACCACAATGCTGCTGGCCCCTTCAAGGAGGTAGGGAAGGAACGACATGACACCACATCAGATCCGCCATATACTGTCATCATGGCGTTGAAATAACTGATGTGGTCGTTGGGGTCATCCTTCCCATCATAGGCCTCGAAGGTCGGAGGCTTGAAGCCCCTGGGGAGTTCAGCCCTCATGATTTCGGCCATAAAGGGATGTTGGCTGGGGCCTGAAGCTCTCCTCAGGGACACTACCCTTCTTCAGGGACTCAATTTTGGTATTCATCTCTCTGAGCTTACGGTGAACCTTGCTTTCTACGATCTAGTTAGCAGGAGGGTCAGCGCATGCACGACGTGCATTGAGCTCGTCCCGTAGGTCATGCATGGGCGACCTCTGCTAGTTGACCTACTCAGTGCGTGCGTCAGAGCCTTTGGAGCGACTTCTCTCAGTCCTACTATGAGTCCTTTTGTTGGTGGACATCGACTACTCCCCCCCCCCACGAGAGCGCCTGCTTCTAGTAGGCAGGTTTCCGGTGCAAACAATCCTTGGAGGGGGTAAACTTCTTCTGGATGGGTGTGAGGACCCGGCCCTACTCCCAGTTGCCCGTGCATTGTCTCTTGCAAGCTTTGAGTTCTTCTGCGCAGCCCCGAGTAGTACAAGTGCTAGAGGCAGGATTGGTACCGGGGGTAAGACTGGCGCTGGAGGCAGGGCTGTAGCAGTGGCGGCTGCCAAATTGGCTACCCTTAAAACCTGCAGCTCTTTGACCACTTCCCTGAGGAACTCATTCTGCTAGAGAACTTGCTGTTGCAGGTCCTGGATCTGGCCCACATTGACTGGTGCATTGGGATCTACTATCTCAAGGGTAAATCCTTGTGGCAATGGTGGTGGTGGTGGTGGTAGAGCCCGAGTGCTCCGGCTGGACTGGCCTTGATCCCGAGTTGTGTTTTGGCCAGTCACCTCAGTCGATGAAGGTTGGGATCCCGCTGCTTCCCCTGTCGCCGGTAGCTGGCGTCCGGTTGGCGCAGTGTTTATTTGTCTGAGGGTCTACTTCCCGGTCTGTCCTCCACCATAGGTGTTCTTCGTCACCCGACGTGTCACCGAGTTTTCCACAGCCTTAGGTGCTTCGGTGTGAGGAGGGATAACGTTTTGTTCTCCTGGCCATCGTCTGCAACTAGTTTACTGGTAGAGGTTTTTGAATGGAGCTTTGGTACTGTCGCTTCCCACAGATGGCGCCAAACTGTTAAATTGTTGCGTCAAGAAACCTGTTGGAGCAAGCTCTGCCTGCAAGAGAAAGATTAGCAGAGAGGATAGGGCGTCGCCAATGATCTCACTTTGATTCTTAAGTTAGATCTTTGAGCAACAGTCAATTCAAAGAGAATTCAGATGATTGCATTTAGTGTTACCTCCCTTACTTAAGGTGGTTGAGCCCAAATAGGCAAGCTGGAATCTCGGAGTGGAGGGAGACCGTTTCGGAGTGAAATGTGGGATAGTGTTTATCCATAACACGGTAAAGGTGCGACATGGGAGAGAATCTCGGGCCACGTTGGCCCACGGTAAATCTTGCGTTGCTTATGCGAGGTATGGAGGTCGTCCCTCCTGCATCTAGTTGTGGCCAAGCCGTTGTCGTTTATAAGAGACCGCATTGCGCCCTACTCGGGGTGTGAGCTTGGGTGCGACCTGGCGCCCAGCTCTGTATGTAAGGGTGTCAACCGATTCAGTTTTGGGTATTGGGTTCTGTTCCATGCATTGTGGGTGTGACCCGAAACCGAATCGATACCCGACTCGGTTCTAGTACTTACAACAGAATCCAAACCCCCCTCGGTTGGGTTCGGTCTCGGTTCTAATTCGGTTTCACAAAACAGTTTTAATTCGGGTCTCATTTGGTTTTTACTGCAATATAATTCGGTTCTTACTTAGGAGAAAATGGAGGTTGCACGTTTGAATTTGAAAGAATTGTAAGACTTGAAGTAAAAGAGTAAGACTAAAATAAAAACAATAAAATAGGAAAGGGAATATGGAAAGCCAATCTGTTAGAGAATTAGAGTTATAGTGATAAACAATTACCAAACAAACAAAGAACTGCATACAGTTTTGGTTACTTTAAATCTTTAATTACTTAATTACTTTATTAAATATCTTTTACCCAATTAAAAGAAATAGAGTTTGGGAATTAAATGGGTATTGGGTTCGGTTTCGGTTCAAACCAACGGGTTTGGACATGGAACCAAAAACGAACCGAACCAAATTAACTTATCCAATATTTGAACTGAAACCAAACTGAATTAATTCGGTTCGGTTAATTCGGCTCGATTTTGGATTCGGTTTTCGATTTCGGTTTGGTTTTGACCCCCATATCTGTATGTTGCTCATAGCTTGGTCCTTCACACGAATCAGGGGAGCCCGCTAGCTCGCGCTTGACCAGACGCGACCACTGTCTTAGACTCGCGACCTCACTGGCTCATTCTCGTCATGCCTGGTCCTTTATCCCATCACACTCCAAATCTACAAATACATGCACAAGCACAATTTACATGGGTTGACAGTTTACCTACATCCACAGGGTAATGCCCAACCTTGGGTTTCATATATTACCCAACACTCAACACTATTCAACTGCTACAATAGTTTAGGAGCACCTACTCTTGCATCTGACAATGCTCCAACACAGTCTCGGGCTACAACATCCCTGTTGCGTCAGGAAATCGTCCGATGGTCCTTTGAGTGCCGTAACCTGCAAAAGACCTTGGGTGACAAAGGAGAACCGGTGTGATTCTGGCCTAGGACTCTCCGATGCCTAAGTTAGATCTCTCTGAGCAAATAGAGGAGTGAATAGAATTCAAGATGCCTTATGGAGTCACATACCTTCCTTTTTATAATGGAGCATGGCGGTGTGGAAAGTCCTGGTTGATGGCGAATAACCCCTGTAGTAGATGGAGTCCCAGAGTGTTTGGGGTTCTTCATGGTTGGTCGCTTCTCTACGGAGAGATAGTGTCCTGATAGGAATGGTATCTCTAATAGATAGATATAGGTGTGTTGTTGGATGAAGTGTTTGTATCCATCTTGGATTGTGTAGTTGGTAGGGGATATTATAGAGTCCTGAAGGTGGTATGGGTCTTCTTCAGGACGGTGGGAGAGAGTCCATGTGACGGTGTAGTTCTTGTTGGGGACAATGGTAGTATTCTAGTCCCAGTTGGTGAAGGGTTGTTGTTTGGTCCGGGCTCATTGTGGTCCGTGTGGGGTGAACCCGCCTTTGGCTCAGCTTTGGTCCACCTCCTTAGACCGGGGACCCATGGCGACCACCTATTGGTGGGTGTGAATTTGGGTTCATCAATCCCTTACCATAATAGCCACTATCAATAAGTTATTTTCACAAACACTTGTTGGATACCCACACAATAAGCAATCCTCAATTGTTACAACATGTAACTAGTGCACTGCAACTCAATCTAATCCATACTAGCTACCAACAAAAAACAAAGAAGGGTTTAGATTAGGTGTTACCGAATTGGTCTAGCCACTTTGTAGCACTCCAAGCTCTTAGAGATCCTAAAAATGCATTCAACACGATTTTTATTTTGTCGAAGTCCCATAATGTGTAGAGCTTCAAAGATCACCAAAAACCATCATTTTCGTAACCATCAAACTCCCACACTCACTTCCAGTCGATTCCTCTCGCATTTCTACAAAATAATCTAACTTGAATGGACAAAAACGGAGTTGAAAAATTATTAAGATATGCCCATTTTACTTTTTAAGGTAAATTTTTTGGGATTGGTGTGTGGTTTGTGTGATTACACTTTGTTGTTTCATTTTTAAAAAAAAAAAAAAACTGTCATTAAAGGATATTTTTCATGAAATTCAATCGTCCAAAAGACATTTGCTGCCATTTCAGCCATTGGATTATGCCAAATTTGAAAGATTAAATCAGATGCGTTGGATCTGATATGAGATTGTGTGGCTTAGATCATCTCAACATGAAATATTCCGAAGATCATTAAAACCTGAACTATGCATATACTAATTAGAACCAAAGACTTGATCCTGTATGACACAATACATAACACATGAAGCTCTCCATGAATAGAGAATTAGGCAGGACCGCAGGAGAATATGGACCGTTTCCTTCTAGTATCTCACCTTAAGCCATCAATCTTGTATCTAGCTAGAAGATTGGACTCCCATCTAAGGGCTATCCCAATTCTGGAATCCAACACCTCCACCTAAAAAAGTGTGCAACAGGGTTGTGAGGGCACCCCATTTTAGAACTCAACTAATTGTGTCACAATATGATACCAGTGCTTGATACAAGTCCTCTATCGATCATGTGTAGGTTTAATTTTTATCACCTGCGGTTTCCTGTTCGGTACAGTTTTCGAGTGCCTCTAATAAAAGAGGGGTATGTGGACTCTATCAGGGCAATGTTTTTGGTCAAGGGGTGGGATGATTATTTCAATCCCCTTATAAAAGGAACCGCACAACCGTACCGACCAACGAACCTCATGGGATAAAGGTCTTCATACTAATAAGCTCGGCTGGGCATACATGTGTGCACAACCCTGAGCTGGTCCTTGCTTGCGGCTGGAGCTGTGGTCAGCTGCTTCCCAGGGCTGAGCGTGCGGCATGGCACCCAACTTGTCTGTGCTAGTATGACATGCAGCCTTACTGCCTTTTGCAGCTGCGGGCCTACTTGGTCCAATACCACTGACAATGTGGCCCTTTAGGTCCATCTTGCTGCCATGTCATCAATCTTCTAACATATATCCACACAAATCATTGACTAACTCATGCCATCATACTTGCATCATCTATTTAACCCCATATATATATGCATCTTCATTAGCATCATCATGGCCATCAACATGTACGGCCCCCATGCATACCATCAACCATCATGGACATACACTTTATAGCCAAGAATCACTATGAACACCATGCATATACCATCAATCCACATGTATGCATATGTCCACCATGCCATGTACCATATCCATCTTACTAAAACACATCACCCATATACCGTAGACATACAAGATCATCTCAGTCACATCAATACACAATAACATCCATCTGTACACATCATCAATCATATCAAAACCTATGTAAAATTATTAAAATGCCCTTAAACTATCCAAACATTACTAGACACACCAACACATAAAAAACCATACCGTAATCCATTGTACACCTCAAAAACACACAGAGCTAAATTATTGAAATGCCTTCACTATGTATAATTATCAAAATGCCCATGAGCATCCAAAACACTGGCAAATGATCTCAAACACATGAGAGACTCACTGAATACCTAAACCATTGCAGTTTTACCAACAATGACAACACACAACTGTCCCAAATGCCCAACAATTGTATTGATCAAGTTTCCTTGTTTGTATATTACCATATTAGATGGCAATCTTATGTATTTATACTTGTCTCTATAATAAAATATACACACCTTTTTTGCAACAGTTTACAAATATATGTGATTTTTAGTTATTTATATCTACTTCATTCAACCATTTATTACACTATAGTTATTATAAAACTTTCAACCACTTATTTTAGTTTTCAGCCTTTTTTTGTTTTCTTCTTATTTTCTTGTATATTACACTCTAAATTATTAGTGTATTAAAAACAAGTTTTATGAGAGATAGACTTATCTTATCCAATGGCTACCAACTTAAAATTTTATTGTGGTGTAGGAGAGCTTCAAGAACATTCACGAACTAATTGCTGCAGTCAATAAAGCTTGTTGTACTCAAGGAAAATGGTGGCAGATTCGAAATAATGGGTTTTTTTTTTTTTTTTTTTGTTTTTTGCATTTTTTTGGTTTTCTTGGATTTCCTTTTAAGTCATTTTTCTCAGGATTTTTCAAGGTTATTAATGTGATTGAAACTCCAATGTTGTCCGTGTCTAGGTTTTGTCATCCTCATGGGCGGGTGATGATTTTCAGCGTCTACAGTTAATGACTAAACACGAGTGGACACACCTGGAGTCCTCCTCCAGCTCATTCCTTTAAAGTGAATTGTGTTGCTAGTATGATTGCTGACATAGATAAAGGTGGCCTCGGTTTCATTTGTCGTGATATCATTATGCGGCATCCGTTAGTTGCAATATCTTCTCCAACAACATTTATTTCTCTTAACGTCGGTGAAGATATGGTGATTAGATCCGTGATGCTAGAGCCCAACCCTAAAGATTGGGAACAAGTAATAATTGAGTCATATAACAAGGATGTGATTGCATATCTGCACAGTATCCGATCCTTCCCAAAGGATATCCTGTATTTGTTTTCTTGTTTTGAATTTTGTTATTTCAAGTTTGTTCCAAGGGAGATAAACAGCATAGCTAACTCTCTCACTAGGAGTGCACTGCTTGGCCTGATTTCGATCCGTGGATTCAGAAAATGTGTTATTCTCTGACCATAAGTTTCCAATGTTAATTATTAATAAAGTCTTCTTTTACCGAAAAATAAAGAGCAAAAATTTTCTTGCATGTTTGTAAATGTGCACGGCCAACATTAAATACTGATTGACATAAATACCCATATGAAATGACATAAAAACCCATGCCCCCATCTATTCGACGGAGTTTATGGGAGAATCTCCCATTTTCTAATAGCTTTCCAAAAAATCTTTTTTATTCCTCCATGCATGGTACGCGTGCTGAAAAGAGTAAGATTAGGATTAACAACAAAAGCTGCATGTGGTCTCATGCATGGGCTTCCTAATTCAAAAACCGAGGAACATACAATTAAAATAATCATTTTTATCACAAGCATTATTTGAATGAAAGAAAAAAAACAAAAAACAAAAAAACTGTAACGAAAGAAATTAACGTAACTATTGTTTACGTATGACGTCGGACAAGTGTCCTCCAATCAGCATCACAGGAGAGTAATTATCCTCCTTGGCCAAGGAGATTAACTGGACTCCCACTACCCAGACCCACACTACTGCAGAAGTTTGTAGACCCTATAAAACAGAAAACCAAACCAGTAAAGTGTGTCGAATCGACAAGAGGGTTTCAGGAGGTGAGAGAATTAATGATCATGGGTCTTATAAAAGTACATTAGTACGTATTCTATTTTTTCTGTCCAATTTTTACAAAGCCCAAAATACCCCAAAGTCCCTTTTTCAATGCCCAAAATAACCTTTAGTCCCCTTTCCATCATTCTCTCCCACGAACAAATGCATTCTTATACACTCCGTCTCTTCTCAATATTTCTCTCATACTCAACCTCTTTTGAGAGAAAATATGAAGGATTTAGAAAAAAAAAAAAGGCATATCTTGCACTCCGTATCTCCACAATATCCCTCTCATATGCAACTTCTCTTGAGATAAATTAGGAATAATTTACGATAAAGAGAAGAAAAAAAATTTTAAAAAAATGAAACGAGTAACCCCCTATCTCTCTCATACGCAACTTTTCTTGAGAGAAATTATGAATGATTTACGAAAAAGAAAAAAAAATAGCATTCTTGCACGCCGTCTCTTCACAATATCTCTCTCCTACGCAAGAGAAAATAGGAATAATATATTTACGAAAAGTAAAAAAAATAAAATTGAAACGATGCATAGGAATCGTTTCCATCTCCATCCGCACACTCCTACTCTCCCCATTATCCCTGTCATATGCATACTCTCTGAGAAAATAGAATTGAAACGACCCAATTAACCTCTGAGAAAATGGGAATGGACACCTCCCATCGTCTCTATCCATCCCTCTATAAATTATGTTTCCTACCCTCTGACCCAACATTTTGTGTTTTCTTCGCCCTCTCATCCATTGTAAAAGTGATTCAAATAGTATTACAACTACTGATATGTAGGGCTCCACAGGTATGGTCGAATTTTATTTTTATTTCCCCCTTTTTTCCAGTTTGTTATATATGTTGGTGTCTTTTTAATCTGTCATGTGCCATGAGTTTTAGGTTTTTTTTTCCCCTTTCTGTCTGTTTTTTATTATCTTTTGTTTTAAATAATGTTAATCAAAGATGAAACAAATGGTTTTATTTTATTTTTTTGGGTGAAAAGGTTGGGCAAAAAACACTATTAAATATATATGTATGCCTATGTATCTGTCTAGTCATTGTATGACATCTCCAGTATTGCCCGATCGTTGTCTGCACTATAAATGCACTGTCTGTCACTGCCGGAGCTACCACAACTCTTTTGCATCATTTGGAATGTCACCAAACACTATAAAATAATAAAATACTGCCAAATACATTTGTATGCCTCTGTATCTGTCCAGTCATTGTCTGACATATCCAATACTACTCGATCATTGTCTGCACTATCCTAGACTACTATGACATATGCACATCACCATAACTATTTGTAGTTGCCAACAATGACAACTTACACTCTAATTGACCAACAATTAACATTACTATGAACTGCCCTAAACTAGTGTTAAACTGGTGTTTTGTGCCTTGATCTATCGCATTTGGTGGGAAAGGAAGAAGCGCAAATGGTCTTCTTCTCCTCATCCTTTAATCAATCTTAAATTCCATGGAGTTTGAAGTCAAGACCACGATTAATCAATTTCAAGCTCTAGATTCAGATTGTGCTAAAGACAGACATATTGTATCTTCTTGGGGTTTACATGTAAGACTTTTGTAATTGGCCTTTGTTGCTTCTTGTTTGGGATTGGCTCTCCTTCCCCTTTCCCTTGTATATCCTCCTCCCTCCCCCCTTCCTCTCTTTTTGCTTCTTTAATAAAGTTTATTCACCCATAAAAAATGAACTGCCCTTATAAGGGTACCGGGCCTACTGGAAAAAAGTTCTCTAAGCCAACTGTGTACACTAGCACCTCTCTTTCTCTCTCACTTTTCCTCACATGGCATGACCTCTCTACCTTCCTTTGTATGAAACTTTTTTGCCATTCCTCATTGGTGTGCTCCCTATGCTACTTATGTTTTGATTTCATGTCTGGTAGAATATTTCAATGTTTGTTCGAACATGATTAGATTAGGTTTCTTTATTTAATTATTTCTTCTTAATATGTTTTTTTATTAATTCATCGTGATTTCATGTTAAAATAAGGATTATAGAAAATATTTATTGTTTAAATAAAGTATTAAGCAAATAGAAAGATCAATTTTAACCAGATGGACCGAATTACCAATCTCTTCCTAGGTCTAGAACTTAATCGAAACCAACTTCAATTGGGCTGGTTCTACTACGAAGTCAATTCTATTTGTGGACCCTAGACCTTTATTTAGGTAGCGACTTTATGCCATTTTTTTATGATAAGATTAAGAATTTTCCTTTGACGAGAAAATCAATGTTTTAGTAGCAAGAAAAATCCCACCTAAAACTACTGAAAACCTCATCTCTTCTTCTACCTTTCCATTATGACATCTTTGTTTTCAAGAACTGAAGGAAATTGAGTATTTTCCCAATTCACTGTGGGCGTCTGATGTGTAAGAATGATCCCTCAAATACAAAAGAATATTGATATCCCTTTCCTGAGCTCTAAGAAAAGATGTTTCTTTTCTATTTCTTTTGTGGTTTCATTTGGTATCTCAGATCTAGATTATCTTGAATCCCATGGCTTGGTCTATGGAGGTGATAATCCTTGACATTCAAGATTGATTTTAAATAAAAAAATCAACCCAAAAAAGCTTATACATTTTGTAGTAAACACCCTCAAGTAAGTACTAAAAAAATTAAGGATTATTTAAAATCAAGATAAAATAGAAATAAAAAACTAAAAAGAAGAACAAACACAACCCAAGATTATCATTTGGCTTCATTGACAAGGTACCATGATGGGGTCCATTGCTTCAGAGCTATCTCTGTTGCACATCTCAGGTCCAACAGTTACAATCTCTTCTTCCTGTATCCATTCTTGATAATTAATTACTATATGGAAGAAAGGATCTCATAATTGAGCATAAACGAAATCGAAAAAATTTTGTGGTTCATATTTGAATAGAAAAGAGGGAAACCAACCTTTGCAAGGTTCCTTAAGTATGTTGTTGTATAGTTTCCTGTAGGGAAGAAGGCTTCAAGAAGATCTGCTAATGCCAATTGAGGTTGGGAGATGGCACCATCAAACCAGTCTTCAATAACAAATTTTAACAAAAAACAGAACAAGTTAGGATTTAATATTCAAATCCGAAACTAACAATGAAATTTGCTATTTTTTGACAAAGATTTCCTAAACAGAGGATATCATATGAATCATGTAGATATCAAAAGCACATTATCTGTAGTCAAATGGATGCCTTAAGACTCTTTATCACACTACAGTTAAACAGGGGACCAATCAAGATGCTGATGATCCTAATTGTGGTTCAAGAACTAATCAAGTTTTTACTAAACAGTCTTTTTCTCCAATTGATACTGAAGCAATTTGTTCATTATCGATGAAATTTAGAATATAAATCAAACAGTCATACCGATGGCAGTGGAATTGTAGGTTCTTTTGTCATATCTCCACACACTTTGATTTGTAAGAAAAGCAAAACAAGACTGGTCATCGACATTAATGTTGCGAAGAAATGTTGCAAGATTGTATTGAGTTAGGTCATCAGCATAGGTTTCATCTATCACAACATCAAGTGTCTGAAAAGAAAAAGAGAAATCAGAAAACAATTTAGAAAAAAATGTGAGCCCTGATGAAGTTTAGCTTTCTTACTGCATATGATTCTAGCTCCAATAACAGTATGAGAAAAATCTCCTCACCCAAAAGAAAAACTGATAATCTTTTTAACAGATTTGTTGATCCACTGCTTCTGTTTAAAGAGGATGCATGCCACTTCACAGTCCTCTGTGATATAAATCTAGGATCCCTTATATCCCTTACAACCCAATTTCCACCCAAAGTAATTGGCCCAAAAAAAGTTCAAAACTAGATCCCTTATAAAAAGATTGAGGAGATCAATACTATTAAATAGATTTGAAAGGTTAGTTCCTACACATTCAGTCCAAACTTACACATAATATGGCATGGAAGTTCTCCAAGTCATCAGGAATTGAGATGTTATAAGTAATTTTGTTGATGGATTCATCAACATTCACCCCTCCTGCATCTTGCACATACTGCAAGCAGTGTTTTAATAAATGTAAGAGATAACTTGAAAACAAACAATGAGAATACATAACCTTCTTTTCAAACCATTTTTAAAAGGCCTGAATATGGCAACTTAATGAAATGTTTTGGTCATATTCAGATTACATGTCTCTCTGTCTTTTTGGAATGTTAAACAATTTTATAGAAATTTTGGAGATTAAATTTCATACCTTCATCTTGTATGCTTCATTTGTGAAATACCAAACACCCTGCAAGGTTTAATGAAATTTATATAGTGTTGAACTATCTTCATGGCATATATGACATTTCTCTCTCTCTCTTTTTTTTTTTTTTTTTTTCCCTCCATTATAACATGAGATGCTTGATGAAATTCCTGTGTGTGACTAACCTCACTATATTGAAGCCAAGCTACTACTGGTTTAAATGAGGATGTCTTGCTTGCTGCAGCTTTAGTTAAGCACATATAGTTCTGTTTCACCTGTAAAAGCATTTAGAGAGCACTCCAAGTTGCAAACTAATTGGAAGATTTAAACTCACAAGAAAGAGAACCAACCACCTACATAATTAATCCTCCTAGTACACCTTACCTGGCTTTACCTCAACATATATAATCTTATAGGTCAGTTTGCCATAAAACCTTTAAACATCTTGCAATTAAACAATAAGAAATTAAAGAATGATTTGTTGATGGGTTTAAAACAAAAGCCGGTCAAGAACATGAAACCAGTTCAAGCTGATCCATGTGGTATTTTTTGGTGAGGAAAAGGTAAATGGTGAATCTCAATCTCTATAATGACTGCCATGCATTTGCTATGATGCAGAGAATACTTTACACTTACTGTATCATAGACTTGATTAGCTCTAACTTCCATATTTGCGAAGACCCCTAAGTACTTGATCCACTCTGCTCTCTGAGAGATATAAATAACAACTTTGGTTGCTCAACTCAATGCATGATACTTATGTGTTAAAATAGAGAGGTATATAAGAGATGTTACATTTTACCTGGAGAGGGGTATCCTCAACAGAAGGTAAAAACATGGCAAATTGACAAGCTTGTTGTTGATCACTGTTGCTGATAAAATGTGCCGCAAATTGTGTAAGTTGTTGATCATCACTCTTATTTATAATTGCGATGTCTCCTTCGACACAATATTTCAATAAGCATTCGGAAGCCACAGAATCTGATGTTATGCCCTTTAAGTTCCCTAGCATACCTAGGAGCTGTTCAAATTTCAAATTCTGTAAACAAGAAAAGAGGGAAAAATTCTAGATTGGGCTAAGGGCCCAATTATAGTTCATGGGCTTCACTGATTTCATGAACTATCAATTAGAGAATCCTTTGTTCTTATGGGTTGAAATCAAAATTCTTATCATGAGATATCGGTTAATCAAGAATCTATTTACGGCGTAAGCGTTATCGAATAGAAATCTTTTAGGTGGCATCATATGCTTAGCTTAAGACAGTCCATGGAACTTGGATTGGAAGAAAAAGCCTCAGCATTACCATTTAAGAGAAGCTAGTAATTCAATCCTCACCTCAAAGAAAGATACTGAAAAGGAAAAGAGAGATTTAAGGGTTAGATGAATACACAATAATCCAAAACAGGAACTCAAATGTTGGTTTGGGTTGAGTTTGAGAGGTAAAATTAAAACAAAGACCCAATTGAGGTTGGGCTTGAATTGATACATTTTGGAAATGAATCCAAAACCCAAGCCCAATGGGCTGTGTGCACACAAAGGTCACATGTTACATGTAAAGAGAATTTGGGTCTGTTTGGTATAAAGTGTACCTTAATTTTGCCACATGGCCAATTTCTATTGGATCTGATATTTGATATGTGTGCACAGCACCTTGTGGTCTACCTATTCATAAAATTTTAGTCTCATCTGACCTACCATGTGGCAAAAGTAGAAGCTCATCCATGAAGTGTCACTTTCCAAACAGAAAGGATGAATTTATTATTCTTGCCAAAACTTACCCCATGCACTGAAACTCCCAAAACCAAACAATCCATTTAAAGTAATTAAAATTACTGGTTCATGGATATAAAAGAAGAATACCTGGAACGCCTGGGTAATCTTCTGTGTCGATTGAGTAATTGGATAAAGGTACCACGAAGGATTTGATTCTTTCCGTGCAGTATTTTGTCTTTGGGGCCATTTTAGAGTTGTTCTTCATGACAATAGTATTTCAGAAAAGAAATAACATTTAGTTTGTGTTTGGTAACAAGGATATAATTGAGTAGTGTAAATAAATCGGATCATGATCCAATCTAATCCTAACAATGGAATTTCAATCGTTCGACTCGGGAATCAAATACGGATATCAAATGTATCCAAAGCCAGATTTTGGGACTCCTGGGGGTGTCAGTGGGCCAGGTTTTTTAAAACCCTAGCTCAGCCCTAAGTTCTATTAACTCAGCCCAGGCCCAGCCCTGTCAGGCTCAGTCCAACCCTAATTGACTCAGATTGGGCTGGCTTGGGTCAGGTTGGCCGTCCTGAGTGATCTTGTTGGCCCCCTTATTTTGCCATTTCAGGGTCTGGCTAGCCCTGATTGATCCTGATTGTCCTTGTATTTTGACATTTATGTCCCTATATGCACTTAAAAAAAAATAGAGAAAATAAAGCATCACCAAGACCAATCATTCTTGAAAAAACCAAAAAGTGTTAAACCTAGTTATATTAAATCAAGAAAACATACCCCCATAAATAGAGAGTGTGAGACTGTGAGTGGTGTGGATGGATTAAAAAACATAAAATTACCAAAAGAAAACAAAAACAAAAAAAAACATAAACAGTGAGTGATTTGTATATATATTTATAATTTATTTATGGAGAAAAGTTCTCCGTGGAGGAGTGAACCGCCCACACCGAGAGACAGAGGGGGGAAAAATGACTGCCTCACCTCATGAAAGGTGGGAATCCTGACCCCATGATGCCAACGTGTACTCTCATTGAGCATTGAACACGTGCAGAGGCCACTCTCTCCCACAGAAAATGTCGACCCTCTATTTATATACAGTATACATAGGGTCGGTTGGTCGGCTGGGCCGGGCTCAACCCAAGACCTCAGCCCAGCCCGGCCTCAGGCCTGAAAATCCCAGCCCAGGCCTAGCCTACAGGCTGAAAAGCTCAGCCCAAACCTCTGTTCGAGCTCAGGGCGGTCACTCCGTTCATTTGGTGAGCATGATGGCCCTGATCCCCTAACAGATTAACTTTTATGAAGAAGAAGAAGAACAAGAAGGAGGAGGAGGACGAGGAGGAGAAGAAGAAAAAGAAGGAGGAGTAGAGAAGAGAGAGAGAGTACCTGAATAAGAAGATAGCTCTTGCCATCAACACTATTTTTGATGACTTTGAAGGTCTGCCCATAATATATACGGAAATACACAGCGTCTTCGACCCGTGAAATGTTGCCGACCGGCACCGTCGGTGCAGCTCCATGTACTAAATGAAGCCACAGAGAAACTGAGAATAGAAAAAAGTACACTTGCAGAGAAGAAGAAGAAGAAGAAGACATTGCGACGGAACAGGTAAACTATAAATTTGTTACTTACTATAAGGCCAAGCCAAAATTATTACCTATATAAACCTATGCTTGATGGGTGACATTGATCCGACCCGAACCAAATACTCCTATCCATCTAACAGGCAAAAGTCTGAAAGAGTAATGTAACCACTGTTTGACTTTATCATCTAATTCTTAAAATTTTAAATCTGGGTTTGGTGGATTGAATGTTATATGAAACGACCCAGAAACCCGACCCGAATTCGCTAGATGTAGAATGAGGGATGGTGGACTTTTGCAGGCTTTTTGAATTTTGTTTGTTTCAATTTATGGTGGGGTCAGTTCATTTGATGGTGGGAGGGGGGTGAATTATTTGATTTGATTGCAATTTTGTTAGTTTGTGTTTGGGGATTTATTCTTTTTTCTCCTTTCACGTTAAGGGGCAAGAAAAACATGCCCACCCGTGACCATGGCTTCTTGTCATTTTCCTTTTATCTCTTTGTAGATGATGGGTTGTGGTAGTGGTGGTGGTGGTGGTGGTGGAATTAATCCATGCTTGGTTTGTGCGATATGTACCCTCAAACCATGTGTGGTGCACTAGTGGTACTGTCTAACCCTAAATGGAAATCATCATCAATCTTCCATATTCAAGTATTTCATCTTCTAATTTTAGGTGACTTTTCGGCTCATTTAGTCCATATAGAATTCGAGTTAGGGCCGTCTTAACTAAGGGAGAAAGAACATTACCTAGAGCATGGGGTGCACTACCCCTGCGCCTATACACAGAGGCACTTGAAGTGTCTGTCACATTTCCATGGAAAGGCCGCAGAACTACTTAGGATTGTAACGATTATTTCATGCACCTTGTGTTTGGACACAGAGGCAGCACACCGCGTGTGCCCCAGGTAGCGTTCTCTTCCCCTTTAATTAATACTTGAAATCTCAACTAGGTTAAAGTTTAAGACCAGTCTACCAGTCCTGTGCATTCACGGAAGCACTGGCTTGAGGGGCAGCTACTAGCTTGCACGTGGGTGATCAATGAAATGAAACGCTCCTGTGAGGAGTTAGGATCGACACCGGTAACATGGTTTGGTGGGTGCATTGCGCAACAGCAGGTACAGTATCACGAGCACCAAGGCGTGCATTGCATGCGCACCACTCGTGAACATGATGGGCATTGGATGGGCAGTCATGCACGTATATTATTACTGTGTAGAGGATTGGTGGTCGAAACTTAATTAGCTATTAAAACTAAGGATATAAAAGGGTTAAAAATTTTATTTTTTTTGGATAGAAAATGAGTCAAATTGGGATTGAATATAATTCGAGCCTTGATTCTCTCCAATGACATTTAACCATCATAGTCGATCTCCCACCATCCATAAGGTGTGCCCACGGATGAGGGTAGATGATATATAGGGTTGACATTTATTTTACATATTTTTGTTATTAGTGTTTATACTCGTTCATTGCTATTATATGGATTACTTTGCCTCAACTAGAATTAAATAATTAAATTTTGAATATCAAACACTACTATAGAAACTTCAACTATGCAATGAATTTCTAAACTTCAATACTAAATCCATGTCTCATGTAAAAATAACCTAAAAAATCTAGGGGGCGCTGTTCTTTGTTTGGGAGCGCACGGTAGCGCAGGACGAGCGCAACACTTCAATCATTCAAGGGGTGGGGCAGTCATTTCGCCCACCCCCATGTGTCTGACAAAGAATATTTTTTCCAAAATCTAGGCTGTTTTATACCAACCATTGATTAGCAAGTGCAATCTGGTGTAAGTAGTCCATGTGGAAATGAGGGTAGTCTCCGTCAAACACACCCCTACGGGTCCTCACAAGCATCTTTAATCCGTTTTGCATGTTTCCAAATAGATGATTTCTTGTGCTGATAATTTGATAGATGAGAAAATTTCTGGATTAACAACATATTAAAATTAGGGAAGAAGAACACTGTCTTGTCATATGGTCTTTGCACCAGCTCAAGAGCCAATGAGGGGAGGCATAGGAGCATCGACTCGGCTAGGGGTTTTTCACTTTGTGGGGGGTGGGGCGTTCATTTCAGGGGATTATATTTGGGCATTGACTGCACGCGATTAGATAACATTCTTTTTCCCCAAACATATTTGCTCTCCTCTATAAAATATGGCTTACTATTTGTTTTTTTCCCCTTTATTTTAGTCAAATTTCTTCAAAAAAAAAAAAAAAAAAAAATCAACTTTCAAACAATATATTTTGGAACCATTTTGTAATATGAGCAAACAATAAACTAGGCTGCAAATTAACACAACTATAAGATGACATGGTTTACATCAATGATTTTCTATTGCTAATTTGTGTTAGCGATTATCAGTATAGATTTTGAGGTAATTAACAAGAAAATTTAAATAAAAATTGATTTCTAATCTTGGTATTATAGAACTTAAAAGGATTGCAATAGATACCAATTCATTGCTGACTAGGAAGAAGTAAAGAAGAGGGGAAAAGGGTGTTGGTGTCACAGTGAAGATTGTGATGAAGGGTTTGTGTTAGAGGCAAAGGAGGGGGTTGGCGTCAGGGGACCTGGTTAGCTTCCTTTCTTTCTTTCCTTATTTTCTTGTTCTGTAGATTCATATGAAAATTAGATACCATGATTTGAAGCTGTTCTTTGCATGTACACACCATGCATATATATAGCCCAAAAGTTAGGTTTTGGGATTGTTCCTTCCGGCCAATGATTTGTAAGGTTTATGAATACCCCAATCCCCCAAATCGGAAAAACAAAAACTTACCCTAAATGCTTCACACCTTTAAGCTTTACTAATTTAAGAAGTCTTATTACTCTGTTTATTTTAAATTTTGATTCTAGAGTTCCAACCTGCTTTGCTTGCCTCTTTCGTAAGCCAAAGCCACCATTCCATAGGCACTAACTAAAGCATTGTATTATCCTCTTCAAACTTGCTAGCTTAGCCCCCACAAATCAATTATTAAATTTGGATTTTGATCCAATAAGGGTACCATATGATGGATGGGAAATCTTCAAACATCAGATTGGAATAAATTAACACCCGTAACCATATTGTATTGATCCGATGGTTGACAATTAGCAGGATTCAGATCCTCTCCCGCGGGTACCTCTCCAACGCGCATCTGACGGCTAGGCTGGCATGATGAGCATCAAAGGCACCTGCACTGCACAGGAGAAGATCTGTTTCACAATTAGCATCACTATTATACGTAACCTAGAGACAGGAGAAACCCATTCAAAGACCCAAATTTATCTGATAGAAGTTTCTATGTGAGGTTAATTAATTATTTTTAATGGGAGTCTATGCATGAATCGGTTCGGTTTGTCACACATTGAGATAGGTCAACCCAATTCACTCTGGAACTGAGTTTAGAGTTGGGACAGTATTATATATACTTGTCTTAGATCCCTGCAGCCTTCGTCATATTTTTTTTCTCTTTATCCCACAAAAAATAGACTCGTAAAGTGATGAAAAACAGTGGAAGACTCAAGTCTTAACATAATCGACGATGTTATAACAAGGGATACAATAACCTAATCATCATCAACCTACGAAAGGTGAAAAGTACATCCAATCTCTAAATATAGATTTAGGTTTGTGTATGGTGTTAGGATTCTAATCTAGAACCCATGGATTCGATCTAACATCATCCACATCAGCACTAGTATTTTAGGGATTTTATTTATTTTTTAATTAGATTTGAATTCTTTTTTTCGTATTGGTTGAGAAGTATACCTCGAAAAGGGAAAAGGCACCCAAAGATGGATTGATCAAAAGGAAAAGTGTGGTGGGGGCAGAGAACAATTTGCAAACCTTCGAAAGGTTGGGGGACCACAACAAGCGATCCTCCTTCCACGTGGCATTGCATCACGTGTCAAAAGCTGGCCCCATCAAGAGACGATCAGGTCTATATCAATTCAATTCCTCGCCGAGTTTTCTCATATCAATCGACTTTCCTCATCCCACTTAACTGCATCTTACAGGGCAGTTAGGTGGCTGGGTTGAGAAAAGCCCAACACAAATCTAAACCAAACTTAGACCGGCTGGTTCAGGATACCAAGCCATAAATAGACCAATTCGAGCCACACATAAATGGTTCAAATAAACCGATTTGAATTGAACCACCCTGAGGTCATACCGTCCGATCCGAATCACTATCTATCCTGCCGGTCTATAATAAAAATGATTTATGATAAACTGTGACATTAATAAAGATTATGACGCTTGTAATGGACCCATATTTTAGGTTTAGTGGACATGTTAGGAAAATGTTAGGAAGAAAAGCTTTTTTGCTTCCTTGATGGACACAAAGGCTTCCCACCAAACCATTTTAATAATCTGACAGTTAGCAAACCTAATATAATTAATTGCTTATAATCATTTGATCAATCTTGGATTTTGAGCCCTAATTTGTTAATGGACTGCATTGGATGGCAAACCATGTGATCTCAAGTTTCAGCCTAATTTATATACTGCAAAATTGATAATAAAGAAAGAACAAATAAGCAAAAGATATGGGAAAAAGTGTGATTATCTCCTTGGTGGGGAATAGTTTTGTCAGTTAAATTAGTAGTGATTTCATGTGGGAATCACAGATTGTCTCTTCTTTTTAAGCAAAAAATATATATATTTTGTCTCATCAGCTTAAGAGAAGAACAAAAAGCCATGCATGGATCATAGTTAACAACCCTAAAAGCCATGCATGGATCATAATTAACAACCCTAAAAAACTTTATTTAGGATACCGATACTCGATCTAGGATCCGCCTGCAAGTATTGGTATTGATCTCCACGGATACCGATACGGTTCTACCAATCCGATATCGATACCTCATTCCTTGCTTTATGGTGCACTCATTTAAGCCTCTTACTCTAATAATTACCCCCTAAATTGTGGTGGAGCCTTGTTTTGTTTTGCCAAGCTTAACTAGGATGTGATGTGGCTTCAATTACCAATTAGCAAGAACCTAACCAATTAGACAAAAGTTGTTGGCTGATGGATATCCAATTAACTTAGGTTTTTAATTAAATATAATTATTTATAGTGATATATAATGATTCCTATTGAGGGTGTCTTCCACTAGGGTCCCCTCTTTTTCTTTCCTCTCCCCATGAAATGACTTCTCTCCCCCTATTGATTGAACTGATTGGCTCTCGCATGCCCACGTAGCCTCCACTGTTGGACAAGAATATTGGAAGATATAATTCTGATACCATTAGTGTTTTGGTAGAAAATCAATTTCATTACCAACAAATTAATTGACTATAGGCCTCACTCCATTTAATGTCTCTATGATAATTAGTAGTCCATTAGACACCTTATGGTCTTCAAGATTTCCCACTACAAGCCATGCTTAAGATAGCTTCTTTGAACCCTAATAATCATCTCTAGTCTCCCACCAACAGCCATGCTTTTTTGTTATTGTTCAAGCCAGTACCAGGTAGTTAAATTGGAATCCAAAAGTCCTTGCAGACAATGTGAAGGTCATTTTTTTGGAACCCACCGATAAGACCATTCCAAGAGGCTTATCTGTGAGAAAATTAATGCAATATACTGCAATGGCCCCAACCCATTGAATCACTTGTTTGAGTTTTGAACACACATGCATGGCAGCTCGGATACCCTTTTTTTCAGTGTTGGAGAGACTTCATCATGGCCACTGTTTTGACTGCTAAAATCATTTCCTTCTATTGCCCTTTTACCTTTTTCTTTTTCTACTTTTGGTAAATATGCCACCATTGCCCCTCACCACCATTGCCCCTTACCAATCAAGAACATCTCTCTCTCTTTCCACTTTTGGTAAATATGCCACCATTACACTCACCAACCAAGAACATCTCTCTCTCTCTCTCTCTCTCACCCATTCTGCATCACTTTCTTAAATTGAACTTGAAAACCAGTCCACAAAAAACTGACTCCTATGTAGCTTATTTGTTTTGTGCCCTAATTCGCTGTTACTCACAACTTGTAGGTATATGAAGCCAATATGACAAGCCTCAATGTTTCTCACTCTAGAACATTTCCTTTTGACTCCATTTTCTTGCAAGGGAAATTAAATGGAAGGGAAGTGAAATTTTCATATTTAAAAAAGGAATTTTTATAATCATTATCCCATGTGACAATATCACTAACTCTAAATCATTCCATATTTGGTTATTAAATTTTACTTTACTTTATCCAATTCCCTTTGGTTTAAAACGTAAAATAAATATTACATGTAAAATGTATCATTACTAAATATGGTAAGAAATTTAAGTACTTTATACAATCACATGGGGTAATGATTACAAAAGTTTCTTTTTTATGTTTGAAAAACTTCCCTTCTCTTCCCTTCCCTTTAATTCTCCTTGCAACCAAATGGAACCGTTGGTATGCACTTTTGTTTTGAACTGATAATATTGCAACAGAAAAGAAGAATTCAATCATGGACACCTTTGTACCCAAAATAACATATTTGTGATACTTTTTCCATCATTCATAGATCAAGTAGGCAAAATTCATATGTGAAATAGAGCAAGCCTAATGTATGAAGTCCATGAATGGGTTGATAGAGGGAGAATTGTATGCAACAAGTTTTATTAGATCCCCCTCCTATTCTTTCATAGAACAAAGGAGGTAGTTTTTCTTTACCGGAGGTATTCATTTACCTTGGGTGATGAAAACCATAGGATCGGTGTAATAATGAAGGAAGGGGTATTTCGGACATTCATCTTATTGGGAGAGTAATAGTGGTTGTAGATTGGGGGGGGGTGTTTCCTTCTATATAAAAGAATGAAAACCTTCTCTTGGGACAAATATTAATGGACCGAGTTTCTCTTCCCCCACGGTGAAAAGAGAACCTCATAAGCCATGAAATCTGAGCCTACTTCGATCCCATACGATAAAGAGTTTGAGTTTAATGATGAAACTGACCCTACAAGAGTTCAATCATGGGATCAATGTACATCACGGTGGATGTAGAGAATATCTATTCATTCTTTGTGAGGAGAAACTTTCTTGATCTAATATTATTTAATTGTTTTGTCCTTGTAGGATGTACCCAGTGCACGAGGCTCCCACCGATCATAACGTATGCAACTTTACCCTTGCTTTCACATAGAGACTGTTTTCAAACTCGAACCCGTGACCATTTGGATACTTCAAATATGAGTGATACATGTGTTTGATTATTCATTTAAACCAAGAAGAACACAAGAAATGGAATATTTGCGGCTAAGTCTGTTTAAATTGGTTTTATTCTGAAACGAATTAACCTGATTAACTTTATCAACAATTAACCTGATTAACTTCTTTTTCTTTTTTGTTCCATTCTCGTTGATAACCATAAAAACGGTCAACAATGGTAACGTGCTCATTAGTGGAAAGAAGATAAACCAATAAAAAGTCGGCGATGTTTTGAAGGGAAGTATCAGAGTGTGAAAACGATTCTCTCTCATTCCTCATAACGCCGCCGCCAAAATTAGCCACGTCGGATATTAACTAGTTTTCTTCAAAAGGTAGTAATTAATGATTCGAATCACATATTGACACGTAGGCTCCATGTCCTAAAAGATGACAAGAAGCGAAGCCTGGGATCATTTGGCCAGAGAGAGAGAGAGAGAGAGAGAGAGAGAGAGAGAGAGAGAGAGAGCTTGAAGGGAACGATAACGAGCATCAAAACAAAATGCAAACCAAGAAGAGAAGATAAAGAGAAGGGTGGGCGGTGGTGGGTGGTTTCTCCTCTTTTTGTCTTCTTATAAAAGCTCAAGCAGTCTCCCAATCCCATCCCCTCTCCACAATCCTCTCATATCATCATTTGGACCTTCTTCTATCCAGGTCTCTCTCTCTCTCTCTCTCTCACATATTAGAATTCTTGGGCCTTGTTTGTTCTTTCTTTCTCTCTCTGTATCTCAATCATAATAGATTCCATGGGTTCTCTCTCTCTCTCTCTCATCTTTTACTAATAGGGTTTGATGATGGACTGTTGTTTCAGGTTTTATTATTTTCAAGTTTGAAAGATCAGAAGAAGAAGAAGAAGAAGAAGGTCCAAAGAAATGGCACCAGTAAGTCTTCCTCCTGGTTTCCGGTTCCACCCTACCGATGAGGAACTCGTCGCTTACTATCTCAAAAGAAAGATTAATGGCCGTAAGATTGAGCTCGAGATCATTCCTGAAGTTGATCTCTACAAGTGTGAGCCTTGGGATCTACCAGGTATCATCTTCATAAAACTCTAATTTCATTTTTTGGTTTAGGGTCGGTGTTTTTATGTTATACAGTTAATCCTTAACCACAACAGTATTTATTTTATCCTAACCACCCCAAGTAACAGTACTGCCAACCTAAACTTATTAAATTCTCTTAATTTGTACTTAAATTGGTATACTTCAAATTTTTAAGGAGATGAACATGGAGTGTTCAACTTCAATCCGAGCGCAGATCATGTCCTTGTACAAGTACCGTCCAAGGTCCAAGGCCCTCCAAGGTCAATCACATGAAATCCATTGTAGGATGCACAAAAGGAGTGGATTCCATGTGACTGGCCCTAGAGGGCCTTGGACGGTACTTGTACGAGGACATGATCCGATCTCGTTCAACCCATGTAATGAAAATAGATTGGATATTCATGAAGGGGGTTTTACTTTCTATTTTTGAGATCATCATTTGAAGGTGAATGGAGAAAAGGAATTTCTATCCTCTCAAGTGCGGTGCACTACCCAATGTATCTTTAAAGTGCATCGGACGACGCACCTCATTTGTGCATTGGATTTTTATCCACCCAAGTGCAGTGACTACCGTCTGATACACTTTAAAGGTGCACTGGGCAGTATACCGTAGGATGAAAATCCAAAAAAAAGAGGATAGAAACTTTAAATAAATAATAAAATAATTGCTTTGCTTGCCTGCAAAAGAGAATTCAATTATTCTATTTGATCACAAACTACATAGATTTCATCATAGTTTCCTTGATTTGAAAACTTTGCTTATGTTCAATGTTCCACAAGTAAGTATTAGAAAGGAAATTAATTTACTTGAGAGATTTGATCATATGATAAAGATTTCCTTCCATCTTTTCCTTTTTAATAAAAGAAGTATAAAAATTAAGTGGGTCCAGCAAGGAAAATTAGAGATGAAAAGAGATAGAAGAAGAAGCAAGTCAAAAGGCAAAGGGATAAAAGGTTGCATGGTCTCCAAGAGATATATGATCAGTCCAGTTCCACGCAACGTTATGCTTTTCTGTTCCAAGTACATATATATATCTATGGATGGACCCACAAATCATACATAAATGAGTTAACTCGGTTTCTCATGCACTATGTATATAACAAATGAGTTAGGTTGACTCATTGTGGTTTTCCTAACCAAGTTTGATTATTTGGGATTTGTGCAGAGAAATCATTCTTACCAAGCAAAGATCTAGAGTGGTACTTTTTTAGCCCTCGAGATCGAAAATACCCAAATGGGTCAAGGACTAACAGAGCTACTCGAGCTGGGTATTGGAAAGCAACAGGGAAGGACCGTAAGGTGAACTCACAGATGCGGGCTGTTGGAATGAAGAAAACCTTAGTCTACTACAGAGGAAGGGCACCTCATGGTGGTCGAACTGATTGGGTCATGCATGAATACAGGCTTGATGAGAGAGAATGCGAAACTGCCACTGGCTTGCAGGTGCAGTCTCTTATATTACTACGTACTTAACCCTAATTCGATCTTTTTTATTGTTATTGTTTCACTCTATCTGATTTATTAGCAATTATTAGCATATAAATCTTGAAAATTTTCTCCTCCATAGGAATTATATCCTAATACCCCTACAGTAGGGGAAACCCTAATCTGGCCCAACATACATTAAGGGTTGCATGGTCCAATAAGGACCAATTAACCAACACTGTTGAAATACAACCTAAAAGATGGACAAATGATTCAGACACATTCAAATGGAATGGGAAGCTTGAACTATTATTATGGGTGTAAAGTACTGAACTCACATACAAGGATTCTCACACAGGTTTTTGTATAAGAATGACCCAATAAGGGTGCATTGATTTCGGGTCGGTTCGGTTTGGTTTCAATTTTTCATGGGTTCGGTCTTGGTTTACCATATAAATATATTTTCAAGAATAGGAATAAATGTGTTTTTTTTTTTTTTTAAATGAATTTTCGGGTAGTATTGTTTTCTTATCAGGTTATATTTGTTTGGGTTCGGTTCCGGTTTTATAAGATTAGTTTGGTGTTTTATCAGTTTCGTTGCGATCCAGTTTGGGTTAGATGTCGCAATCTGAAACATGATACAATAAGCTCATATTGGTTTCGATCCGGGCCAGTTTTATAAGATTAGTTTGGTGTTTTATCAGTTTCGTTGCGATCCAGTTTGGGTTAGATGTCGCAATCTGAAACATGATACAATAAGTTCATATTGGTTTCGGTCCGGACCGGTTTGGGTTGGTTTAGTTCGGTTTCATTGGTTTGGGCCAACTTTTGACACCCCTACTTACCATTCATCTTTATTTAATCTCTCTAAAATGTATTCTCTTGCTAGATTCAAACTCTAGATAACCAAATGAATCTGTTATTTGAGATCTTTCAGGATGCTTATGCGCTATGTCGAATATTCAAGAAAACTGCTCCTGGACCTAAGATGGCAGAGCAATATGGCAACCAATATGTTAACAGTTACCAAATGTTGCCTTCCAATCCCTCATCCTTTCTAGAACTATCTCCTGAGCAAAGAGGAGATGATATAGAAAGCTCTTGCTATCCTTTCCAATCAAATACATACTCACCAGACACCATTCAAGGATCTTCATATCAAGAGAACAATTGTCCAACAGATGGGAAATGGATGCAATACTTAACAGATGAGGCATTTGGCTCCACAAATCCAGCCTTCCAAAACCACTCCAATACTATTTCCTACCTTACACCTAAGGTAAAATTATATCACAAGAGTGTAGAATTTGCAATCTTTTTCAACTTATATTTAATTTGCTTTTAATAGAAAGAAACCCAATGTGTTTGTAGGTTGACATTGCACTAGAGTGTCCAAGGTTGCAACATCACCTCTCATTGCCTCCATTAGAAGTGGAGGACTTTTCTCAAGTTGAACTCACTGACTCAAAGCTGTTACCCCAAGTGGGTTCCTTCTGTAATAACACAAATGAACCAGACATATTGCAGGAAATCCTTTCTGTTGCTTGTTCTTCTCAAGAGCTCATGAATGAATCCAAATGTCAGGTCACATGGCCAGGAAACTATGCTAGTTTCCATGAATTTGCTTCTCTAGCTGATCAAATGGAAAGAATGGAGGAAACACAACATTATAAAGCTAATGAAATGGGTTCCTCAAGGACTAATAATGAGAAATCATGGGGAGTAGCTCAGTCTTCAAGGTTTATAGACATTGGGGACTTGGAGGAAGATTTCAAGACTGAGAGGGTAATATGCAACAAAGATTTAGAGAAGGTAATATGCAATTTTTAATTCCTTATCCTAATACTTCTATTCAAAGGAAAAGTTGTAGGAGAATCAAATGTCTGCCACTTCAAGAACCACTAATATAGAGTTGCACAAGAATTTGCAACATTTTCTATTAAGGAATATTGCTTTTTATCTGATTCTTGGATTGCAACCCATCCAAATTGTATTTCTGCTTCCCTTCTAAGAGATGGAATGGATGTAAATGCTGAATGGTTTTGAGTTAGTATTATTGGATTGTCCAACTACTAAAGAAAAATGCAAACAAATAATCAAGTTGAGACTTGACTAAATTTTTAATAGATTTTTTTTCCCTTTAATCTAATTCTTGTATTGAAGCAGAGGATGATGGACAAACAGAAGACTGTGCCCATAGAGAATGCATCAAATTTCCAAAGGGAGGAGTCTAGCATCAAGGGTATGTTCTTAATTACCATTAATCATTCTTAGTTCTAAATTACTTCTTCCCTTGTAATTAGTTCAATTAATTGAGGAAAAGTTAGCTTTTCAGGTTTAAACATTGGCAATGACAAGTTCAACAACTTCAGTGACAGTGAGACAAGTGAATTGCAATTTATCAGCAACAACCCAAATATGATTTTCACTCAAGATGACATGGAAAATCTTCCAAGTACCCCCACTTTTGAAGTATATGAGAAAGTTGAAGTTAACCATGGGATGTTCATTTCGAACCGTCAAGTAGCAGAGACATTCTTCCATCGCATTGAGCCATCAAAGATTGTTCAGGTTCATCTGAATCCAGTGACGACACACAACTTCCCCAAGCTGAAATCAGATACATCATCAAGACCTCAAAAGGGCTCTTTCTTTAGCAAGTTTAAAGATAATTTTAGGGGGATCAGGAGCTCCATGAAGGGATGGAGTGGATGGAGCCAAATCAATGATACAAAGAATGCATTTATCCATATAGTTGCACTTATGTTGACATCCTGCTCCTATCTTGGAGACCATTTGGAGAAAATGGTATTAAAAGATGAATTCTCCACTAATGGCCAAGCCATGGTAGAGAGAAGAGAGATGCACTGATCTGCTCCCCTAGTCATCAACAAGAAAAAAATCAGAAGAGTTAAATGGAGTGATAGAAAGAATAATGTTTGGTTTGCTAATTCTAGAGTTGGAAGCATTTCTAGTGTGCTTCTCCACATGAAATGGCCATTACTCACCATTGTTTTGGCTGTCTATGCCTTAGGGTTCCATCATATGAGGCTTTGAGATTAACATTGTAATTTGATTCTGTACCAATAGTACAATAGAGGAAGGGCACTAGCTAGTTAGCTTCTTAACATGGGGAGTCTATACATGCTAATGAGCTTGTAGCATTTGTTGGCATTAATTAACATTTTTAACAGGGGGATTCTTTACTCGCTAATTATATTGTAATATTTAATGGATTAGTAAAAAGATTGATTTAAATGTCTAAAATTCCTGAAAATGTCAGTTGCAGATTTATGTGGAAATGCTGTTCTATTTTTTGTTCTATTTTTTTTTTTTTATCAATGCATCAAATATATAGAGCGAAAAAGAAGGAATATATAAAGAAGGGCCACACAACAGCCCAAACCCAATAGGAAATGACCTATTGGCTACTAATCATAACTAACACAGCTAGCCCAAAAGAATAGCATTCACCCCCCCCCCCCCCATTTATCAATAAGGCAATAGTTTCGAGGAAATCTCTTCCCCCTCAAGGTGATGGAGTGAAAATGATTTCTCACATTAGTAGTGATATCTCGAGCAATGGAAAGTTTGGTCCGCACTTTGTTCCGGAACATCCTGAAATTTCTCTCCATCCACAAGTGAGCTCACCTTACCAATACTTCCCACGTGGTCACCTCCAAACTCCCTAGCAACCCACTCAGCTTCCACCATAACATCTGAGGTCGGGGTTGCAGAAGAGCAACCCACACAAGTGTTCTATTTTATATTTGTTGTGCATGTGGTTAATTAAGTCTGTAGTTTCAACTTGGCTCAATCTCAAAGCCTTATCTCTGTTACCAAGTTTTGCTGTATTGAGAATTTAGTTTCACATTGGCTACTAACTAGCCTACAACCCCCTTATACACCTGGGAGTCCCTCTATCTACCAGTGGTAGAACTTTGACATGAAAACTTTACATGGTATTAGAGTAGGGATCCATCAGCGGAGATCGCATTGTTCTCTCTTATAGGGAAGTGGTAATATAGTAATCAGAGATTGGAAAGATGAGCAGAAGTAGAATTTCTTACATCATTATTCCACATTACACCCAAACAACCTCACATAAGAAAGAGAAAATCCAAACCCAAATATCAGATTATCAGATTGACTTGCCATAAAACTGCCAGTCATAACCTCTCATGGAGGAAATACATACAATTAAACAGTAAGAAAAATTTACAGTTTATCTGTTATTACAACAAAATTATATCCAATTATGTTATTCTGATTGCCACCCATTACCCAATACACTCACATTAATTTGAGAATCCAACACATGATGCATCTTCACTACCTACATTGGAGTTAGAAGAACACCAAGCATCTTCAGTGATGAACTGCATCCATGCATCATCTTTATCTACTTCATCTTCAACATATGATGATGATGATCCAATTGGCACATCTGGTGACATAGTTTCATAATCATTGATTATCCCTTGAGAATTCTCCACCAGTGATAGAGTACTGCTTGGTCCTTGCTCTTCAATTTCACCACATATACCGTTCTTCTTGAATACGCGACACAATGCGTAAGTATCCTGAGATGAAACATTTATATATAGTCAGTCAGTCCATTCGTTAACATATATGTACAAAAAGGTCGTACCCAGTACACAAAGCTCTCGCGGTTTAGCACGGTCTGGGGAGGGGGAGGGGATAATGAATTGAAGGCTAATTGATGAACCAAATAAAGGGAAAGCTGAATCTTAATGTTTTCATGATTGGATATTTTTGAGAATAAAGTGTTTGATAGAAGGACCAGAAGGGTAATTTAGGAATAAAAAAAAAAAGCTGCCGACAACATGAAAGTGATATATTGGTGAAGTTTGCTTTAGCTTAGTCTACTTCAGTTTCTTCTTATTTAAATACAAAGGTTAGGTTTGTGTCATATAGGATGGGATGAAACTTTTGTCTTATTAGAATAACCAAAGTAAAGCTGGTCTCTGTCTCTTAAGGATCTCTCCCCCTTAAGTAATATGAGTAGTACTGCAAGTAAAGAATATCTAACTAGGGATTTGTCTATTCAAGTTTAAGAATAAAAGAGCAGCAAAGAAAAGAGAAAGACTAAAGCTTCTGTTTACTTTCCATGCACGTCATGGGTAAACCACGTTCACTATCATCCCCTCCCTTCCACCACCACCACCACCACCACCACCATCATCCCTAGTTGTTCTTTGGCTCTTGCTGTTAATTAGCAGCATTAAAGCTAGCATCTGTCTCTGTTTGATTGGTGGTGTTAACATGTAAAGGGCCTCTTTAACTTGGTCATTGTCACCTCATTCAACAACATCTAAGCTTGCTTTTGGGTTTATACCAACCAAAGAGACAGAAGTAGGATACTGATGCTCAGTCACTTTGAATATGCCCTAGATTTAGGGTTTGGAAATGACAAAAAACAAATAATCAAGTTAATAGTTATCAAGGCGTCGCCATGGCATCCAGGCTCTTTGGTCATCCTGGACGCTTTGGGTGCCTTGACGCCATGACGGTGTCACCTTGATTTTTTACCCTTTAAAACGTCATGATTGCCTTCCTGCTTTGACAACTATATCAAACACAACAATAAAGATGATGATGATGATGATGATGATGATAATGATGGCAATGAGGATAATCTATTGTGGAGTGGTTGTGTCAAAACCTTCTGTTTAAGCGGCCTTAATCAACGATTTGATCTTGATTTGATAGCTGTGAGGTGTGTAAGGATCATTAACTCCTCATTCATTGCTAGAATAGCCAAGCTATCAACTTAGCAATTAATAGCTTGTGGTCCTTGCATTAATTCCAAAATCACCAATCAAGATCAAATAGCTGTTAATTAAGCTCACTTAATCAAAAATTTTGGTAGAATTTTCCCAAATTTGTGATTTTACTAATCAACATTATAATACACGAACAACCTGAATTCCCATGGTGTCTTCACATTCTTTGTCATCCAGACGATATTCATGCATCACCCAACCTGTTCTTATCCCTTGAGGAGCTCTACCTCTGTAATAAACCAATGTTTTCTTCATTCCAATAGCTCGATTCTGATAAGTAACCCTTCGATCCTTCCCTGTCGATTTCCAGTATCCAGCTCGAGTTGCTCGATTCGTCCTGAATCCATTCGGATACTTTCGATCCCGTGGTCCGAAAAAATACCATTCTGGATCTCTACTTGGTAAGAATGACTTATCTATTTTGTCATGAGAAAATCAAAAATCAAAAATCAAAAATCAAAAATCAGAATGAAATGAAAATGGAATGTATCAGACTGAGATCATGTCCATAACAATAATGGAAACAAAAAGAACTGAATAGAAGAATGAAAAAAGGGATACGAATAACAATTGTGTCACTTATTCATTTATATGAAAAGAGTAAATTTAAGGCCGTGTTTGGTATGCATCTAGGAATGCATTTTAAGTCGATTTCGCATTCTCAAACCACAAAAACAACTATTTTTATCATCCGAGAATGCAAAATTGACCTAGAATGCATACCAAATGCTGCCTAAATGAACAAAGATCAAACAAACTTGGAAAAAATGATCTTCAAGAGCTAAAAATAGAGATACAATTAAATGAAAATGAAGACAGATCAAAATAAATTAACAAAACCTGCTAACTCCCAAGGCTCGCATTTGTAAAGATCGATTTCAGGAATTATGTCGAGTTCAATTTTGAGACCATGAACTTTCCTCTTGAGATAATAATTCACAAGCTCTTCATCAGTTGGATGGAACCTAAAACCAGGAGGTAATCCTACTGGTGCCATTCTTTTTCTTTTCTCTCCTTCACGCTTCACTCTTCTCTCTTCTCTCTATTCTAGCAGTAGTGAACCCTTTTCTTATACCATCATCTTCATCATCACTTATAAAAGGATTCAAAGTCCCTTGTCTTTGAGTCATCTCACTTTCTCTTTTACAGATTCTCAGACAAACGTTCCCTGCAAGCCCATCCTCTCTCTTACCATACCAATCCTTCTCTTCCAAGCTCTTCTCTTAAATAGTTAATTACCAACCCGAGAGAGAGAGAGAGAGAGAGAGAGAGATTAAAATCACTAACAGGCTGGTAAAGAGAAAGTCGTGAAGGAGAAGAGAAGAGTTGGTTGGTTGAAGGATTTCCTTTACCTCTTTCTATCTTCTTCTTTATCTTTTTATCCTGACCTTTTTAGGTCATAATTACTAACCAAAATCATCATCGTTTGGTAATTCTTTTTCTTCAGATATTAAAGATAGGATTTGGCCGAGAGACAAAAGCTGTTTTACAGTCTTCTTTGATCTCCCAATCCAATTTACAGAGAAGACTTTGACAGATTTTGATTCTTAGAAATGTTGAATCTTCTTACCTTTCTACTATGTCTTTGTATGAGAAGGGTAGACAAAAATTAAAAAAAAAAAGAGGTTAATATGTAACTGTGTATAATCTCTCTCTATCAGTATGCTGTAAAATAGAACCCTAAAAATTGGATTCGGGGAAAAAAAAGTAAAGATTTTCTTAAAATATATGATTTTTTCCTAATTTTTTGATTACCCATAAGAAAATGGGAACAATGATGAAAAATAAAAATCAAACATGAATAATGGGCGCTTTGGTATGATCCATTTTCGTTTAACTTTCAAATTGATTTCATGAAAATTCAACAAATAGAATTTTGGTTAAGAAATTGAAATGGAACGCCACCCCGTTGTGTGCTGTGGCGTGTACCTGAATCCAGACACAATTGGGTGTGAAATGATCGACACACCCCCACCCTTCCATGGAGAGGGGCGGCGGTCATTTCGTGCCCAACGGCTATCTCTGGGCATAGGTACATGCCATAACACACGACTGAGTGGCATTTTTTTTCCCATAAAACTTTTACAATTCGTGATAGTAAAATAATACCATCCCTCTTATAAAAAGAACTTTTAAGAAACAGCAAAATAAAAACCGCTGCTAATTGAGATATTCAATAATAAAATGAAATTGATTATAATACTAAAATACTTTCTAATAGTGGTATTTGTTTTTTTATAACCACTGCTAAACTAATCCATAATTACCATTGTCTTCATGAGACATTTCAGCTTGCTTTTGGGTTTAATTATGTCAAGCAAAGAGCCAGAAGTACGATACTGATACTCACTTTGAAAGATAATTTGAAAGGTCTCTCAGTAATGGATTGGTTGAATTGATCGGATTGGTCTTGATGATGATGATGACAACGATGATGGCAATGACGATGATGACAATGACAGAAATAAAGATAATCTATTTCTAATCATCATCAATCATTATTCATCACCCCCATTGTCATCATTATCAACATCATCATCATTTTGCTCTTGTAGTCGTCATTCTAATACACCGACAACCTGAATTCCCATGGTGTCTTCACATTTTTTGTTATCCAGGCGAGAATGATTTATCTGTTTGACATGAGCAAATCAAGAATCAAGAATCAAGAATCAGAAATGAAATAACAACTCGGAATTGGTTTCAGAGGGGATTTCGATCTACATCAGATTCAAATCGGTTCAAGAATCGAGAATCTAAGCTATTTTATGGTAAAATTTGAATCAAATCAGTTCAGGAATGAATTTATTCAATTCAAATAAGATTTTGGCCAATCTGATTCCAATTCAGGAAACAATTATTAGAAGCAGTGGAAATCAGGTTCAATGTCAACCGATTCACCCATCCGATTCACAATTTTTAAAACCATGATCCTAAATGGAAGAATGAAAAAGGGAAAAGAATAACAACCGTCTCACTTGTTCATCTATATATATGGAACTGTCATCCCCTTCTGATTATAAAGATCCGTGGGAAAGAAGTAACATGGTCTCCTTGTAAATTTAAATGAATAAAGACTTTAAAAAAAAACTTGACAAAAATGATCTTCGAAAACTAAAACAAGTATACAATTAAATTAAAATGAACAAAGATCAAACAAACTTAGAAAATCTAATCTTTGAAAACTAGAGAGCGAGAGAGAGAGAGAGAGAGAGAGAGATGGCAACCCTTACCACCATTGACCATGTATTGTATCCCCAACCCTTCTCTTAAACCGTTACCCACTCTCCCATTTATTGTATCTCCAATTTATGGGCACATCGCATGGATCCGGCTCCTCTACTTTCAAGGCGGGCAGTATTTTCGTGTGTCCAACTTTGCCTAGCATACAAGGTGGGCGCAAAGTACCACCTTACCCCCGCTCGGACAGGACGCTTGGACAGAGGCAAGGCGATATTTTCCACCGCCTTGAAAGTAGAGAAGTCTCTTCCCACATCGCACTACATGAATTAGTTGGGTTTCTAATTTCTAACTTGTCTAGAGTTTATTAGATTACTTTACTAGTTTGTTTTTTGTTTTTTGTTTTTTTTTTTTTTTTTTTTTTTTTTTTGGGGGGGGGGGGGGGGGGGGGGGGGGGGGAAATACTAGTTTTTAGGTTGTCGGTCTTCATAATAACTAACTTATTTACCTACCGAGCCAGAAAGCCCATGATGAAGTCCAGCTCGCAAGTCAGCCAGCCCCATTTCCCATCTTTCATGCCCCTAGTGGTGGTTGACTCAGCCCTCTATAAGGGTTCTCATATCTTTGGCCAGAAAAGTCTCTTGTGCTTGACCGAATTGCCTTGTGAGGAGGAAGAATTAATAACTTTAAGAGTTGCCTTTCTGAATTTGGAAAGTCCAGCAAGGAAATGATCTCCAATCATTTTGAATTTTGAGCGGCAATTTTGAATTATGAATTGAGCTCGTCTACTAACCATTTGATCGATATAGAATCCAACATGGTGGTCTGGGAGTTGAGTGTAGCACAATGGCCGCTCAACCCTAGGCTACAAAGGATCTGAATACCGTCCCTCAAAGGTAGGGTTAAGCCCCCATGGAAATCACCTCTTCTAAGGGTTAACCTCCTCCTAGAGGTATGTATAGTGATTAATGACCGATGGAGATGCAACAGGGCAGCGGAGACACGAGTTATAATGGCGAAAAGGGGGAGGACAAGGAGAGAGAGTTGGTAGGTTTCACAGTTTGATTGCAGAGGAGAGAAGGGGCACGGGGGGTTTGAGTGATGGTCGGGGCTCAGAGCGGGCACGACAGGGGGTTGGAGGATCAGTGATGGGGAGGTGTTGTCATGCAAGGGGTGTAGGCACAGGGTTGGTGGGGGCGCAGGCGTGGGGTGGGTCTTAGGAAAGGTGCAAGGGGTTCCAATGGTGGTTGGGGATGGGAATGGGTTGTCGTGCAGGAAGATGGGTTGAGGGTCTAGATCTTGGTGGGGATGGCGATGACCGGGGCGGAGGCAGGGGCACATGCAAGGGGTAGGGAGGGGGTGGGGAGCGGCATGACAAAAGGGCCAAGAGGTGGGGTTGGGTTGGGTTGGTGGTGGTGGCGATGGTGGGGGTGGGAGTGGATGGCATCGTAGGTGGTAGGGGTGAGCTGAGGGTTTTTCTTGTTTAATAAAACTGGGACAAGAGTTCTTTGTGGGAGAGAGTGGCCCCTGCACACATAGGGGGCCAATGGGAGCACATGCGGCGGCATCAATATATAGGACAGTCATTAGCGCCTTTTATGGGGGTCAAGCAATCATTCCCCCCCCCCCCCTCCCCAAAAAAAAATGTTTGTGGGCATAGGGGATACACTCCTCCATAAAGAATATTTATCCATAAAATAATTATGGGAAAAGGCACACTACCCGGTGGTGCGTTGTGGCATTTACCTATGTCCAGACATAGTCGGGCGCAAAATGACTTCTCCGCCCCCATGGAAAGGCAGGGGTGTGTCAATCATTTCACACCTAGCTGTGTCTAGGCGCAGGTATACACCACATCGCATGATCGACCAGGTGGCGTTCTTTCTCCCAACACTTATATTTTGTTATGATAATATAAGGAAAAGGACCCGGTCATGTGCTATGGCGTGTACCTTTCCATGGGGATGGGGCAGTCATTTTGCACCCGATTGTCTTGGCGCAGGTACACACCACAGCACATGACCAGGTGGCATTCTTTCTCTGGATAGTATAATACGAAACCTCTTGTCGAAAGAAATTTTAACATCAGCAAAATAAAAACCACGGCCAATAGTTAATGCAGGCTGTGCATAAAAACTTCTGTCTTAATTATAATAGTAAAATACTTTTTAATAATGGCAGTTTATTTTTTAATTACCACTACTAAACTAATCAATAATTACCATTGTTTTAACGAGACATTTAAGCTTGCTTTTCGATTTATGTCAAACAAAGAAACAGATCAATAGTAGGATGGATACTGATGCTCATGACTTCGGATTTGGAAGGTCTCTCTCTCTCTCTCTGCAACGGATTTGTTGAAATGGTCTTGATGATGATGACGATGATGACGATGATGATGGATATGACAATGAAGGCGTTAAGGATAATCTATCTATTTAAGCGGCCTTAAGTAACCCATTTGATCTAAATTTGATAGATGTGAGGCGTAAGGATCATTAAAACACCTCATTCATTGCAAGAATTGCCGAGAGAGATATATCACCCTCAACTCATGAAGAGCAACTAATTGCTTGTGGGCTTCCTTGCTTTAATTCCAAAAATCACCTATCAAGATCAAATAGCTGTTAATTAAGCTCACTTAATCAAAATTTTGGTGGAATTTTCCCACATTAAGATATTTCTAATCATCCATCAACGTCATATTCTCATCATAGCCATCATCATCATCAACAACATCATCATCATTTTTGCGATGCTCTTTTAGTAATCTCATCCATTCAAATACACGAATTGAACAACCTGAATTCATCATTTCTTCTATGGTGTCTTCGCATCCTTTGTCATCCATCACTCGACTGACTTATCTGTTTGACATGAGAAAATCAACAATTTAGAATAAGAATAAAATAAAAACTTGGAATCGGAACGGAATTGGTTAGAGAGTATTTCGATTCAAATTTGATCCAAATCGGTTTTGGAATCAGGATTCTAAGCTATTTTATGACTAAAATCGAATCAATTCAAGAATCAAGAAAATAACCATGAATCAATCCAACTAAAGATGGATTATAAAGAAAATTACTAGATTTCGACAAATTAAGAGCAGTGAAAATCGAATTGACCGATTCACCTTCTCGATTTTAAAAACCATGATCCTCAAATGGACGAAGAATGAAAAGAATAACAACCGTCTGTCTCACTTGTTCATCTATATAGAACTCTCATCACCTTCTGATCATAAAAATCCGGGGGGCCGGGGAAAAAACTCAGAATAAAGATCAAACAAATTTGGTGATAATGATCTTCGAAAGCTAAAACAATATATAGAATTTGGTTGATATATATAGGTGGATATTATATTACCTATCGAGTCAGCAAGCCCATAATGAAGTCCAGCCCACATGCCACCTCAGCCAGCCCCATTCCTCATCTTCCATGCCCCTAGTGGAGGCTGATTCAGCCCTCTAGATCGAAGGTTCCCAAATCCTTAATTTGCCAGAAAAATCTCTTGTCCTTAGCCGAGTTGCCTTGAGGAAGATGAGTTACTACTAATTTTAAGAGTTTAACTTTTCTGAATTTTTTTGAAAGTCCAGCTAGGGAAACTAATTTTTAGGATTTAGAAAATCTTCTCTACATATGGTAAGTCATTGACTATAGAAGTAGAACACCCTTGGAGGAATCTCAACTCACCATCTTCTGTCCATGTCATCACTTTGGGTGATTCTTATTGGAGGAATTACATCACCAATTGTCATTCTTGCCCAGCCCTTGACAGCATCTCTTGGATGATTTTGGTGACTATTATACCTTTTCACTCTCTATCTTATTTCTGGTATGTTTATGTGTCTAAGGGAGGGGCTGGATCGTTATATTCATAGTCTTGAAGAACTACGATCCTTGTGTTTGCCTTTGGGTATCCTAAGAAATGGTATCTATTTGTCATGTACTCCAGTTTATCTATAAATTACGACAAAGGTAGCTGAGAGTAAAGTGAGCATGGAATGAACCATGTACAACAAGGTTATGCTCTTTCTCTCTAAAACATTGTTTCGTCGTAGCATTCCAAATGTACTTCTTAGCTGGGATAAAATACAATTTTCCCATAGGTGGTCCCAAATTCGTCATATAAATACTCACCGCCTCAATCTGCTCTAAAACATATAATACGTTCGCGTAACTAGCTCTCAACCTTGGCTTGAAAATCTTTTAACTTTTTTAAAATATCTGATTTCCAATCCATTAGGTAAGCATACCCATAACGTGAGTAGTCATCAGCAAAGGTGACAAAATATGAGTATCCATGTCGTGCATGATATTCATGGATCCATAAATCTCATAATAGCGTACAAGATCCAACCTACCACTGGCTCTACCTCCTTTATTAGGGAAGGCCTTCTTGGTCATTTTACCTTGTAGACATGATTTACAATCAAATAAGAATAAACCACAAGACCTTCAAGAGGATCATCCTTTACCAATACATTAATCATATCTACACTAATGTGGCTTAGCTTAAGATGCCAAAGATATGTATGGTTCCCTGGTGATCTGTTTTGCTTACTTACACCAAAATGCACAAAAGTGTACCAAAATAAATATCACAAGGTCTTGTTCCAAAACAATTGACGATACTTCATTTAAAACTCTCATGATGATTAGGGTTTTTTTTTTTTTTTTTTTTTTGGAAAAATCATGATAATTAGTTCACTAAACATAATATAAATACTCACATTAATTTTTTTAATCGAATTCCTCAAAATAAATAATGAAACAACTATATGAATAGAATGTCCAGTTCTCTCCCTAATTGTGGCAATTTAAGATATAACTAAGGACTATTAATCACCCCTAATGAAATAATGCAAATTAAATTAATTTCAACACTTTAAGCTGAGTTTCATACACATAAATTCAACATAAGTATCCTAACAATTAGAAGAAAAAAATATAATTTATAAACAAAGAGAAATGGCCACTCCGCCTACGTTAATTGGTATTGTGATATTTCATTTGCCCCCTTGTCAACAAGCTTAAGGCAAAAATGAAAAATGGCTTTATTTAAAGGGGATAATCTGTTTTTAAAAGGCAACAAAGATTGAACTTCTTTCTTACTAGTAAAAAAGGGTAAAATGGAAATTCAAAAATGATAGTTAACATCAAATGGAGTCGCCTTCTTGCTTTGTATGGAAATGAAATTTATTTCAAATGCAAAGATACTTCAGCTATATATGTACACCAGTGGATAATATAGCTAGTTCTTTCTAAAACATAAATATTTTTTTTAAGAAAAATCCAACTACAAAGAACTGTGTTAAATTACTAACTGGTCTAATCATATAGCTGAACCTAACCATCCCCCGCACCCCCAGCATTTGGAAGAAATATAATTTCTAAAGAAAGTGAAAAGATAACTCCATTTGATGTTTAGTAGCATAGCTGAACCAAACCACCACCCCCCCCCCCCCCCTTAACATTTTTCTAGAGGGAAAAAGGATATTTCTTTCCTTATTTGACTATGTACAATGCAAAAATGCTAGGATCCCCATTAACTTAAGCTCTGATGATTACAAATAAAAGTACATATAGCCATTCTTTTTCTTACTGAACCTCGACAGACTCCAATATTTGGCAGGCTTATAAAGTGCACTGGAGGAGAAATATCAAATTTCCATCGTTTTTGTGCTCGGACTGATATGACTTTCGATGTCGTATTTTCCATATACTCTTAATTGATTCTCCTTCCACCATTGCTCAGCTTCTTTTTTATTGTATCTCTTCCGACTGCAAGGATACACGAATACTATTACTGTTAATATCATGTTTCATTAAATTTCAATTTCATGGATACTATAGAGCTTCTGGTACAGTACTCAGTTCCATGCTAGATCATAGCATGATTTTGAAGTACAACTTTTACAACAGTATTAATCCTCCCCTCTCCCCCTTCCCCCCCCCAAAAAAAAAATAATAATAATAAAAAGGTTAAAACCACTGGATATAATTTGTTAGATCAAGGGCGATACAGAGAATGCATTTGAAGTTTGAACCAACAAACTGAATTTACTCTTCTATTGCAGTAGAGTTGCTATGGCAGCAAAAGCAAGCGTATTGCAAGGTAACCGAATAATCCATTTTCTTAAATTTATATTGGAGGAAATGACTTAAGATCCAACTGTTACCTGAATCTCACCCGCTTTAATCCATTTCGTCTACTCGGTAAACTCATCAATGTGATATACACACCAGGTTCATCTTGCTCTACCCACTCTGTCTTAGTGATCGTTTGTCTAGAATCTGTGATTGCAAAATGTGAATCATCCACCGGTCTAGTGCAGCTGTTACACAGGTCCCTCGCACACATAATAGATAGGGTCTCACAAGATGATATAGGTGAGCATGGGCCATTTACCCTGTCCCTAGGCACTACAACTTCAGGAGGCAATTGATTGGTAACCAACAGGGGGTCCATAACAGCTAAATCTGGAATATCTGCACAGGTTGGAGTATGAGGCAGATGCACATCAGCTCCATTAGCCAGCACAGGAAAAGTGTTTGCTTCTCTTACAGTAGAATGTTTCCCCAACATAACCTGTAGCTGCATTGTATAAAAAAAGGCAAACCACAGTAAAGAGCTTTTCAAGTTATAGGAGTCCCCAGATCCCAACATTGAATCCACAGTACTGGCTGCCCTTGACTAAAATCATATTTTTGATATACTGGCTATGAATTTATAAAATGTCCAGAAACTTATCACACCCCTGAGATGCTGTTGTATCCTTCATCATACACATAGGGTAGGAACAGTACTTCATCATGAAAAGGAACGTAGATTATGATTTGCAGCAGTGGAGGTAAGAGGATAAACAGGGAGAAATGAGGATATAAGGAAGATTAACAAGCATGAATTCTGTGTCTCATAAGAACTCAGCTGGACTCAACATCAGTCTACACATTAAGATGAACAAGACATGGATGGATTGGAGGAGTTGGCCCTACTTTCCAGAAGTATTTTTCCAAGCTGGACATTGCATGCTCTAGCTTGAGGGGGAGTCATAAATAGCGGTCCCATTCTTTTTGGCGGTAGAGAAGTTAGCATACTAGTCACGACAGAGTGCCTCTATCGTGACTAGACTTTTAGTTAGTTTAGGATTTGGTTATTAGTTGCTTTTGGTTAGGATTCTAGTTTGCTTTATGTTTTAGATTCCTTTTCCTTATTTGATTGTAACAACAGTTGTATACAAGATTATAAATAATGTAGGATGGAACAGCGATAGTTCACACACTGAATCTATCGCTGGTTCAGTTCTCTCATCTTCTTTCACTCTTCTTCTCTTTCTCGGTTTCTCTTCTTCCTTATTCTCTGGTTTACTGTTAGGTTATAACAGGTTACATTTGTATTTGCTGATATTAACCCTATTGTAGTATAGTTACCTCTTAAAACCAAATTTAACCAAATGTATTTCCCACCATGTTACCCTGACGGCCTGACCCAGATTTACTAACTATGGTCTATAGCATATAAATACCTGATCAATGAAGGACTATTAGGCCATACACCATCTTGTCTTACAAAATAGATACAGGATGCAGGAGACAACCTATATATGGTTATAAATACTGTATGAGCCATATCAATCATGTATCACCAATACATTGCTTTTAACCATCTAATGTGCATAATGTATATATAAATTTTGTATGCATCATATGTGTATCTAATTATCCCATCATATCCAGACATATTTGCTCCTACTAAGGATATGTATCTTAGAACTGTCACTGAAACAGTGATAAACACTCCCCCATATGCATAATTTTCAAGCAAACAATTATGATATTCTGAGAAAGACACATTTCAAATGACAAAATCAGATTAGCTCTTTACTCCAGTAAATTGAACCAATAGTTATGATACTTATGAATCATTAGAAAGTACAAGAGCTAATCCCTTGCTCTTTACTCTGTAAGAAAATTACTCTTGCTTTTAAAGCTCTAATAACTTCCTTCGCATCTTTACGTTTAGCAGCCTCCTCCCTTGCTATTAACCAAGTTCCTTCAATCTGTAGCTGATATTCATATATCTTCTTGCTTTTCATTTGGCACTGCTTTTCAAGGTTATTAACCTATAAACAAAGAAATGCTGTTTAGAACGAAATAAAGAGGAACTTCACAAAGCACTAAAAAAACATAAATGGTTTCAATAACATGACCATAGTGAAAGAACTAAAAAAGATCTACATGTTATCATGGAATAGAAAGGCAAGCATAGATTGCAGTTGAACACATGTATAAAAGAAAAAATAACTGATTGACAAAAAAGACTAGGTCCATGTTTACTATACAACATGATTATCTCTTGGAGGAAATGAAAGGGTTTGTACGATGAGTGCCAAATGATGAACCTCTGCACACATAAAGATAGAAATTTTTCCTCCATGATATTGACAAATAAAGGACTGAAAAACCTATGCATGGATCTCACATATTAGCTTGAACATCGTAACTAAATAACAATGAGAGAAACATTACTGCTAGAAAAATGGAAGGGGAAAACAATTGATATAGAGTTTGGCCATGGAATGCGTAGGGAAAACCATCGACAGCTTGCCACGCACTATGAGTAGAATTAGTATACAGAAAGGAAAAAGAACGATATATCTTCACAACAGATCATGTTGGCACCTTAAAGAATAATAAGCACAGCAAAAAAAAAAAAAAAAAAAAAAAGAACATCAGCTCTCTGTTGGACCTATTTCTGAAATCTTTGACATTTTGACCACTTTTGCAATATTCCAGCTAATTTTCTCTTCCAAAGAACAGCATTTCCCTAACCAGCACTTCATGCATGAGTATATTTCCTCCCCAAAATTTTTTTAATCAAATTACCCAGAGCATATTTAGATATTAAATTTTAGCAGGATGACAACGAAAGAACAGAACCTACAATTTTTAGGTAGCATGTAGCAAATTATGAATAAAAGAACCTACTCACTGTTTTTCAGTTTTTCTGTATGTTTGCAACCAACCATCTCAGCTATCCAAGTGGTAACTATACAAAGCAGGACCAATTTCTCCACATAAACATGAACCAACTCACATACACACACACACACACGAAACACCCACATATAGAGATACTTGAAGAATATCACAGAAAAAAACTCAAATGCAAAATGTAAAACATCATAAACGTAAATAATGAGCCAACTTGAGGACACAATTACCTCAGCCCTTAAATGCTCAACTTCATCAGCAAGAATCTTCTCTGATTCAGATATGCCATTATTCACACCCATAGCCGTTAGACAAGTAGATTTTGATCCATGGAGCTTCTTTTGTGAGTGCACAGATGGAGCAGCAGGTGATTCATTTCCAGAGATATGGTGAAATGCTGGAAAATTTTCTCTATCATATCTGCTGAATAAGGGGGGTATAGGGACTTGTCCCCATCTTGGCAACATGGATAAAAAAGGCGAAATAGGTTCAAGAGGGAGATCATTTCGAACTGGTTTTGACAAGGTTTGCCCCTCAATGCATTTTGCTTCCTCTTGACTAGATAGTTTGGGTGAACACAGTGGACCCTGTGTAAGTGTTGCTTCTCCCCTGCTTACTTTCAAGTCAGAGCATGCCTTACGTGCAGACAGAGTCAGTCTTGGGCTTGGGTTCTCTAATTTTATTACTCTATCTGAAAGTCCATTATTCCTCACTTGGTAACAAGGATCACAGACCCTAAAGGGCTTGTTTTTATTTGGTGCCAAAGATGCATTCATAACCTTTTTACTACTACATGGACGGCAGAACAAAAAGCCACAGTTATAACAGTTATGCTTCTTCCTGGTAAACCCAAATCCGATTCTACATCCATTACAAAATGATTGATCACTACTAGATATAAATTTGTGCAAGCAAATCGCAGATGTAGAACTGGATCCACAAGCAATATTTTCTACTTGTCTATCTCTCAAGGCCTCCACTAATGTTGGAGAGTTTCTATCTCCAATATCCCCTAATCCTAGACGGCCATTTGCACCTTTTCCCCATGTATAAACTCTTTTCCTTGACGTCAAGACTGCTACGTGATATGATCCTGATGAGACCTGCTTAACAAACTCTCCCTTGAGCTTGCCTTCCACAATTGTGATTGATTTATCTCTGGCTTGTGGATTCCCCAGTTGCCCATGCTCTTTACTCCCCATGGTATACACTATACCAGTGTCTGTGAGTCCAACAGTCAGCAATGTTCCACAAGATACTTGAACAAAATCATGATCCACGAGTTTTGCAACACAGGTAGGTAGAAGCTTCTTTCCCAGATCAGCATGCCCAAGCCTTCCTTCATCCCCATCACCCCATGTAAATAATTTTCCACAGGGAACATCATTCTTGAAATGATCAACCATGATATCCACAATAGCAGCCATGTGCCATGGCCCACATGCAACTAACCTTACCCTAAATCCTTTCAGAGATTCAACCTCTTTCGGTTGGGAAATGCTTTGCAGATTCCCATGCCCAAGAACCCCAAATGTCCCATTTCCAAATGTATATAATTGCCCAGAGGAAGAAACAATTGCCATGTGCCATTCCCCACATGCAACACTTGATATATGTATTCCATCCAATGGACCAGAAAGTCTAAGTGGGAAATACTTACTCCTATTTCTCCTATCCCCAATGAAGCCAGCATCATGACTACTGTCACCCCATGTATACAGTTCACCAGAAAGTGTTAGAGCACATGTGTAATGTTCACTGCATGAAATGGATTCCACATGAACTTCATTAAGGGATTCAACAATTTTGGGATCTGAAACATCCATATTAGTTTTGTGTCCAAGTTTTCCCCCACTCCCCTCTCCCCAGCAATAGACATCACCCTGTTTGGTTACCAAGCCTGCATGTTTTCTTCCTAAGGAAATCTTACGCACTTCTAACATCATTGTGGATTCTAATAATTTGGGGAGTAAAGAATCAGATTGAGCATGACTTGATGTATCATATCTGTCCACACCACCCCCTAAAATTCCTCCTAACCCTTCACCCCATAGAAACACATCCCTCAGAATATCATTTTTGTCTGATGCCGAAAAGTATTGAGCATGGGAACTGACCCCATTAAGGAGATTTCTATGACATTCTGTGCTGGTGTAAGACTCTTTCTTTTCATTCACATTATCCGACTCCAAATAGAATGAATGTGGAAATTCAATATCCGTTACAGTTTGGATGTTTGACAAAGTTCTTGGTGTGGATGAATAGAAGCTCCCAGAAGAATATGACAAGGCATCTGAAAGACACCTCTCCCTCATTGACTGTGGACTCCCACATAAGCTATGCACCTTGAGGCAGAAAAAACATGCAATCAGGTTATTATAAAAATAATTAATAAGTAAGGTGACAATAAATTACCATGCTCCCATACATAACCTATTTTAGTTCATAATGCATAAATTGGAAAGAGGCAACCATTTAAATGATGCAAATATCAGGATAAATTTTAATGTATCTTTCAATTCGTGTTTGGGCAATAATGCTGTAGATAAATTTAAATGCACATAAATATGTCCAGATGTATACTTGGAAGATAAATTTTGAAAGATTGTATAAGTTTTTAATATACAAACTTGTATTGAGAACAGAAGGCCAAATGATAAATTATTGTTTATAACAGCATTCCAATGCAGATGGTATGACACCATGACAATGTAGTTGGTGTCACACAGGGATCAACAGCCAATCTAATTTAGCAGCCAAGACCGTATCAAATGCATTGAAGTAAATTTAGTCAATCTATGCTAGGCGCTGGATTAGTTGCCACTTGATTGACTATTCTTTGGCCATAAGATAAGCTCTGATGTTTCCTATTTTACATTAAAGTGAGGAAACGATCACGTTAATCAATTTTATCTCTTCATGTTGAGAGTAAATATGTAAATTTGACCCCCCAATCCGTGTTGAGACAAAGGATCCTCTCATTTAGGGCTTTTGACAGGGTTGGAAGTAAAATTGGCATTTACTTTTCTACTACTCTAAACTATGAAACTTCATAATGCTTATATTAATACCAAATTTTAGCATTTAGTCTTTATGAATTTACTAAATATTATCTAATTAATAACCTGTAGGAATATAACCTAGTCCACAACTCATCACCTAGATGTCTTGACTACATTGAGCCAAAGATGCAGAAAACTGGAGCCCTATTATTCAATGGGATTCATTCATGAAATGGTTCGAAAGCCAGCACTTATTAACATCATGCTTGACTCGGGACATAGTATATCTAATGGATATTTGTAACCTCCAGATGTTAGACCCCACTGCCATGATTGTCTGCTACCTGTACAGTTGTATGGTTGTGCCATTGTAAAGCATAGTTCTTTAGGAGTGCAAAATATCTTTGACAAATGGAAAACAGTGTTGGGTTTCGAACCTGAGAAACTTTGTTGGAACCCTCCAGCAGTCCTACAATTTGCTTTCTCCGTGAATAACCAACTGGACTGTTGACACAGGTTTGTGCTCCTCGGCGGCTCCACAAACTCGAAGATTTAGGGAGGTTGGACCTGGATATCAAGGCTCTTAAGCCTAAAAACCAAGAGTCTGCCTGCTCCTTATCCTTGCATATCTACGAAACAGAAAAAAATATAACGAATGACATGATTCAAACAAGACAAAACATAGAGTTTCAAAGTATTGGAACCACAGGGGAAAAGATTACCAGATCAAGAGTACATTCACCATTTGCATAAACAAGTGAAAATGACTGTGGCTCCTTTTCTGGTTGAGGGTGCCTCTGAAAATTTACCTACGGAATTTGGTTACAACGTAAATTTCAAGGCAAAAAACATTAAATAAAACTATAGAGCAGTTAAATATTAGTTTTCAAATATCTTGGTAAGCATTAAGTCGATTTTACTTACAGTTTCCTGCCCACGGGTAATGTTTGTAACTGCGCTCAACCTTAATTCTCTTGCTTCCTTCCCCGAATACCATATTAAAAGCTTCTCATCCTGAAACTCAAAGGGGGGAAATGTAAGACATGCTTGATATAAATATTCCTAAATCAGCAAGGGGAACAAGTGAATAAAATAAGATTTGGTGGTGCCATTTTTAAATGATACACAGAGTGACAGTTTAGGCTCCAATCTATTTAGAATACCATAGAAGTGCTACTTAAAGTTTAAAACACTACAGCAAACTGGAGCTGCAAGTGCCCCTTATGTAATCAAAGTGCACCAGAAGGTTAATCTCTTCTCTCTCAGAACACCATAGAATGCTACTCAAAGCAAAAATATGCTATAGCAAATGAAGCCGTAAATGTCCTTCATGTAATCCAATGAATGAACAAGAAGATTAATCCCAATCTTTTTGTTTTGACTCTTTCATACTGTTAAACAACAATGTAACAAGACAATCCTATGTTTCACGTTTAATTATTGCCTACTTGGATTATTTGAAACCAAGTATTGACCACACAATAGTATAAATATTAGAAGGGAAAGGATTCCCCACGACACCAGTGTCAGGAGGAATCTGAACACCATATCAATGGTTGTCCTAAAAATTGTCCTAAAAAAGGTATCATCTACATGGGGCCCATATATTCAGAGAAGGGGAGAGGGGGAAAAAAGTCATGTGAGAGGGAAATTGCAATCTGGTGTGGGAGTTTTTCCCATATTAAAACACAAAGAAAAAATTTCCTACTATTCTTCTGATATTAAGATTCTAATTGTAGGATTCTGATGAATGTTATTTGTCTGTACAGATATATCATCAATTTGAAACTATATGAAGGCATATCTCAATATTGCACAGTATTGATGGAAAAGGATCATGCTCAAATCAAAAGTCCAATGATGCTGCTAACAAAGAAGTGTTACCTCTTAAATGCATACCAAATATATGAAAGTGAGGTTGCTTGAGAACAAGTGCATAAATATGGTAACAATTGCGTACTTAAGCTGGAATTACATTCTGGACATTGCATGAGGATATTTCTAAATCTATTTTATCATTTTCACTGCATCTTAAAATTATTTCAGGAAGTAGGCCCTCATGATTTTATTTGAAACAACTGCATTGGACACTCATACAAGCCCAGAATATTAAACAAGTAAATATAATCAAATACATGATTGGAAATGCTTAATTCCCTAATTCTTGTAATAGGAGCAGCTTTTTATCCCAGGACCAAATTTCATGCTGCAAGGTGGAAGCACCAACTCAAGTGCTTTAGAGTGTGCTCTATGATCTCTTTCATAGTTTCATTATGTCGAATTGTTTCTTATTGTTTTTTCTCATAGCAGAATTTACAATTGGCATGTTGAAAAGGAATAGCATGAAAGATAACTTGGTTTTATCAGTTCACATCATGACTCTCACAAGCCAACTCCGTATGAGTCTCACCGAAGTTCTACAGCAGCTAATTGGTGGTGGAGACGATAAAAAGGGAAAGAATAATAATAGGGCAAAGATTATGCATTCCTTAAAAAAAAAAGCTATAAAAACTTTTCAAAGAGAAAAATAATGACATTTAGTATATTTATATTAATTAGGACAGCTACAACCTCATCAAAATGAGGCTTCTGTAAACTTTTAAAATATTTTATATAAATACAAAACTATTAGTACCCATGACAAAATGACGATTAAATCTAACAAACTCAATTAACAAATTCTTCATCAAGCTAATAAATTCCAGATTGTTTCTAAATAATTAAAAATATTAAAATCTTCATCCCCACTGAATTAAGAACAAGCTAATATATATATATATATATATATATAGGTCATATTCAATTATGGAGAAATCCAATATCATACATTTAGACCACACTATTGGCAGATTTATCAACTGCAGAAAGCATTGTAATGACTGTACCGTAGATAGCCTGAAAGGGCAAAATTTTGGCTTTCCTTTCCGACCAAACTTCAAAAGATGTGCACCCTTCTTCAGTGAAACAATTGCCTACATGACACAAAATATTTAGTCCAATATCAAACTTCTACCACAACTAGAAATAAACAGAAGAACCAGTAAAATAGAAAATGAAATAAAAGACAGCACCAAATAAATATCTGCCTACCCACCCATCTGTCTATCCACAATACTACATTGACTAAATTCTTAATACAGAAATAGGAGGATCTTCAGAGAGTCACTGAAGTGACAGATTAAGCCCCAATTAAACAGTTCTTCAAAGCAAGTCAAAACAAAGAATAAGAAATAAATTATAGCTATGTCATCCAATAACCAAAGACAAGTTCATTCAGCATTCAATATTAAACATATTAAGATGTATAACCACAACTCACAATTTGAGGTAAGAAATACTAAATAATATTGAGAAAGGAATGGTTTTGAAAGAAAATAAGCCTCGCCAAAAATATTGAACTACTAGTAAGTAGAAAGGAATGTCCATCCTTAGGATACCAAAAGGGAAGACCAAGAAACTTTCTGAGCATAAGACCAATATGGAATGACCTTAACCTGAGTCAAAATCCACCCAACAATGGATGTCTCCTACTTTCAGAAGAAGAGATCTTAGTTACTGAAAGATCTCTAATCCCAATGCTGAATAAGAATAGAAAATAACAGTATGCTTTCGATTCTTAAATTTAACACTACTAAAGATTGCCATTTTTAAAACATGTAACAGTTGATTACTCCAGCTGCATTAACCTCATAAAGTACTAATTTATACCAAAGATATTAAACTTAAGATCTCTAAGCCAAAGATATTAAATTTAAGATCTCTAAACCAGACACACACTTGAATCATAATCTAACCAGTTCATATTCCTCGTTTGCCCCCCCCCCCCCCCCCACTCCCCCTTTTTCAGTTGGGCATCAGCACCAGAATGGCTATCCTAAAGTGAACAGAACATCCAGCAGACCTGAATTTCTCAAAGAGAGGCCCCTCACCAACAAAACAAAGAAAGACATACAGGGAGGAGCTAAGAGGGTGAGAGTTCAAACTACAATTAAGCAACTAACACCTGAAATGACAAATTCTTTTCTACTACAACCTGAATTTCCAAACTTCTAACCATGTCATTACCCAAATACTAACAAAAGACTATGGAAAAAAAACTCAAACGGAAGCGATAAAAATCATAGAATAGAAGAAGGCAATCCCAGTGACATTTGTCCGCTTAAACATAACAATCGAGTAATGCAAATGAATTGCATTGGATAGCAAAACTCAAAATCTTGGAGAATCAAAGAAACTTCAACATAGAGCATATTTACAGAGATCACTAAACCCAAAAAATAAAAAGTACCCAACAAAAGGAAAAAAGACAATTTATGGTAAAATAACGAAGAAAATGGCATTGTACCATGAACTCCAAAAAAAAAAAAAAATTGGAAAAAGGAAACCTGTTCAACTGCTCTGTCTGTTGTTACTGATTCTTCACCCATCCTCCTTAGGAGCTTCTTTTCCAGCATTTTTCATGGAAGAGAAGATCACAAAAAGAGAAGCCAGATAGCAACAGCTAAGGGTAGAGAAGTGAGGCTTTGGTTCCCCAAAATGAGAACTTTATCAAGGGAATGTGTGAGAGTGAAGTATGCAGATTCTTCTGCTACTGTTTGCTTTGCAGAGAAAACTGAAAAAAAAAAAACAGAGAGAACTCTGTAAAGAAGGGATGGATACAATTTTCAGTCTTACACTCTCTCTTCTTTTTTTTCTTATTTTTATTTTTATTTTTAGTGAATCTATTCTTCCATTCAGACCATTCCTATACTCTTCGTGTTTCGTGCAAAGGGTTTTTATAATAAACTAAAAACCCCCCATTTGCACGTGTGCACCACATGCGCCTATGATATCTCTTCTAGTTGATTTGCTCTTCCCTAACCATTGCTGTCTAGTCCCTAACAAGTTTCCCAACTTTTGGCAGCTGACGTGGCAACCCAAGAGTCTCCAATAGTCTTCTGCCACGTTGCCCGCTGAAAAACTCAGATCCTTCATCTATCCACGTGGCAGAAACCCAATTAATGTGATGGTATTTAAACTCATAACAATAACTATTTGTTAATTAATAATAACCACATTAATCATTTAAGCTTTAGTACAAACCCCACAAGGAAAACCTCAATTTAAAGCTTATCAACTAATATGGCCCACCTATTGAAGAGCTTTGATGAATGGAACTAGTATGAATGAAGGCTTATTAATAAATTTTAAAAAAAAAATCCTCCCTTTATGTTTAACATGTCTTATCATGAAAAAAAAAAATAAAAAAATTTTGATGAGGTAAAATACATCTACATAAAATTGGTCTAAAACTTTGAGGGAGATTTTTAGTTTTAAATCTTTAGAAGGAGAGGTTCCCCATGACCCCATTGTAGGGAGAATCTATACACCACACTTATGATAGTATGGAGAATGATATCATCCACATGGGACCTACTTGATCAAGGTAGAAGAGAAAAAATAATAAAGAACCTCTTTAGAGAAGGAAAGAAATAGTACGCATCATGGGTATTTCATTAAATTAAAAAAATATATATTTATTTCATTCCATCTTTAAATTTTTCCCATATATGTGAGGTTAATACGTTATTGCTAAAAATAAAAAAAAAAGAAACCTCCCCTCAGTTTGTTTTTTTTAACAAAATTTCGTACCATAGTATGAGTGTATGGCCCATAAGGTCAAATTTCTATTTTTATTTCCTCTAAGAAAAAAGGAAACACAATAATTCCACATGAAATGGAAGGAATACTTACATTTTCTTTAATCCTACCCCTGCCTTTTCTTTCCACACCAGCACATGTTTTCTTGTCAATTACATAATATTATTATGTAATGTCTTGGGCCAAATCTTAATTACCATTCGATTAAACACTATTGTTTCTTATCTATTCAAAGATGGTCAATATCAGCAAAGTCTTTACATGTAATAACCTAGCTAGTTCACTTTTTTACCTTTTTTGTTTTAATTGAAAGTGCAAATCAGGGTTAAGTTCTAATATTCTTGTAAGATTCTCATTAATGAATTTAGATAATTTTATTGTAAGTACATTGAATACAAAAGTTAGATCCCATTTTTACAGTATATATATATTTATTGCTGTTGCTGTATGGTTGTGTGATCTATAAGATCATGAGCAGTGCTTCTGTTCAACTTCAAGGCTTGCCAACTACTACTCACTGTCTCCATATCTTTATCTCCCATAACTGTCTTTTTTTATTCTGGATATTAAAAGAAGTTAAAAATAAAAATTGCATCTTCCATATCTGTCATTCCATGGTAATTATTATGTTCGTTTCTATTTTTAAGAGAGAGAAAGAGAGAGATCGTAACCAAACCCATATGAGAAGGAAGATTCCGAAATTAAGTTCTTTAAAACTAGAAAGTCAGGTACAATCTTGTGCGTTGCCACCCTGTGTGGGACTCTTTAGCTTGACTTTTGATTCCTTTGTTTGAAATCCAAAATTTATTCCAATTATGTTAACACTCAAAAGTAAATTTCACTTCTTTTTTTTTTTTTTTTTTTTTTTTTTTGTGGGATGAATAAGAGTTGGACAAAGTTTTCCTCCACCCATAAAGAACGGTTCACCTACTATCCTAGGGTTCACAAACCCCTCTTATGGTTTTTGTATGTTCCAAAATATCCTCCTGATGCACATTCCTGCCCTCTCCCACCCCTCAGTGAATGGGACACCGTTGGTGGAGGGAAACTCGGTCCATAACAGTTAGTATCTTTATTTATGTAAATTTGATTCTTCTTTCCTATAGGAAGGGAAGAAATAATTATTCTAGGATTGCAAGAGGCATGGGTTGGGCCGAGCTTTTTAAAATCCCAAAGCCTAATCCTAATTCCCCTTAGCTAGATGTAGGTCCAGCCCGACCCTAACTCAGGGCAATCCAAGGCGGGCTCGGGCCGACAGGGCCAAACTCGTACCCCTAAATTATTCTCTTGGTTTTTATTTTATTTTATTTTTTGATAGGTTCTACTCCATACTATTCTATGGGGAGGGGTACGGGAGATCTGAACCAAGAGACTTGAACTCAAGACCTCCTAGTAGCAATGGGCTTCCAAACACCACATATTACCAAGTGTGCTATAGACACTTGATCACCTCTTGGTTATTTGATATGTCAATAGGCAAGAGGGCTACAACATATGCGCTCTAGGATTTTTTATTTATAGATATGAATACAGGGTAATGCAAATTCTAAATCAATTATATATGAAACTCTTAATTCAATAACTCTAACTCTAACCATCCTGTTTACCAAAAAAAAAAAAAAAAACAAATAACTCTAACGATCCAATATGTGGAGTTTCCCTTCATGTTTGATCCACATTCTTGTTTGCCAATCATTTATTTCTGGTTGCAGCCAAACGGCTAATTCCATACCTCTCACTTACATTAAACAAACTAAAGATTAGTACAATTACAGGCAGGCAAGTTAAGGGTGTCAATTCGGTACAGAACAGTGAATTCGGTATGGAATTGGATATTCGGTTCAGGTTCGGTTCGATTCCAAACAGTGGCAATGGGATCCAGATCTAGACCAAGTCCAGGATCGGTTCTAGAATTGAATACTCTAACTGATCATGGTTGGTTTGATTCGGATTTGGTTACAATTTGGTTCTTGTATTCGGTTCTTATCTGGTTATTATATTTGGTTATTATATTCAGTTTAAATTTGGTTATGCCATTCGGTTTTCGTTGGATTCTGATATTCAGGAGTCCGAAAAAAATGAAATGATAAAGAGAAAGAGAAAGACGGAGAAGATGAAACGGTAAAGAAAAAAAATTGAAGAATTGAAGGGTTACAGAAGAAGTCATGATCGTAAATAAATCCATATTTAGTAAGATGTACGGACTAAAGAGTAAGTGAAACTAAGGTTTTAAGGCACTAAGGGTAAACCATTAAAACTCTAAACCTTAAACTATTAGGGTTTTATGTTAACTTTTAAGGCGAGTATTCGGTTAGATTCATTGTTCTAATGGATAGATCCGGATTTGAATCGAACCGAATTATAGACATTTTTAGATCCAGATCTTAATCATATTAAGTTCGACTCGAATCGATTCAGATTATTCGGTCAGGATTCGGATTCAGGTATTTGATTCTGGTAACTCATTGACACCCTTAGACAAGTACACTTGGAATTGCGTTTCAATAATCATTCTTGTACTATTTGTATGAATAAGAAGGCCGGTTGGATTGACTTTGAGGTTACAAAATCTCGAAAACACAATCGAAATCACACTTTGATAATAAAAAAATAATTTGAAGATCATTCGTGTAATATTTGTATGAGTAAGCAGCCATATGCTAGATTGACTTTTATGGTCACGAGACCTCGAGATTGGTAGAATGAGCTTGCGCATGCTCTTGCTTAATTATGTAAATTTGTTTTGTTTTCTTCTTATGGACATAATTATTGTAACACCTCACATGGTTAATTACCTTCATGTTTGTTTCCAAGGAAAGACACGATCCACAACCTCTTATTTAATTTGTGAACTGCCAAACACTATGTCCTTCCTAGCTAGGCTACACTTTCATGAGTTTTCACATGAACATGATCCCTTTTAAACCAATAAAAACGTACTATATATATATTATAAAATAAAAAAAATAAAAAATTTGTGGGCTAGCTACATGTCAAGATTGATAGGGTTTCCAATTGTTGTACATGATTAGCCTCTTCTTAATTAATTAAGAAACTATTATATTTCAATCTAGTAGTCTAGAGGTAAAGTACCCTGATCAGGGTTCTAATATATAGGATTACTTTAATAATACATAATCTTTTTTAGTGGTACGAGGATTATAAACACATTAAGTCATTGCCTTCTTGAAAGCAATAGTTAAGTATATAATTATAGATCTATTTGTGCAAGTACAATTAGGTTCAGTCATTAATTTGATGAGAATGTGCAGTCCACAAACTTAATTTTTTAATAGAAAAACCTAAATTCAACTAGCTTTTTGAAGATAGCATTTGATTTAGAAGTAAAGCTAAGAACTTAATTAATTATCTTGGTCTAGATATCTAGTGGATTTATATATAGTTTCAAACATATTTTAGCTCTAGAATTCTGTTCCCTTTTGGTTGCCAGCCATGTATGATTAGCTCTCTATCTTGTGATTTAGACTACAGCCATCATGCACCTCTTAAGTGTAGACTTAATCTTTGAAAATAAGTCATTCATGTATATGGTTTTGGTTATAGTTAAGGGAAATCAAAATGATAAATTAAAGGTCCCTCCTATTGATGTTCAGTTCTCTACGATCGGTTGGAACCCCATTCTCCATTGATAGTGAAGTAGATCTCATCTCACCGTAGACGTAGGTAATCTTGCTGAACCCCATAAATCCTTGTGTTCGATTGTATGATTGTTTGTTTGCGATTTCCTTTTTTTTTCGCATTATTTTAAGTTCAGGTTTTTCTATACAGGTTTCTTTTTACAGGTTTGCCTATAGAAAATGAAACTTATAACGATGCAAAAAAAAAATCAAAATCATAAACAAACAATCACACAGTGCACACAAAGATTTATATGATTTGGCAAGGATGCCTACATCTATGGTGAGATGAGATCTGTTTCACTATCAATGGAGAATAGGGTAACAACCGTTCGTCCTCACAAAATTTTCTTTTCAAATCACCATAAAAATTGTCAGAGCAAATTTCAAAACTGATACAAATATTCAAGACACACATAATAATATCACACAATTAATACTAAATCAGTTAACCTGCATTGTCAACCACTTCTTTAGTTCTATTATTCACTGGCTTATCTGTACTACTTTTTTTGTGAGCCTCTACTTTATTATATCAAGAAGAATATTATTTTAGCCACTTTGGCAATGCAATAGACCTCATTATGCTTTATTTTTTCACTTTTCCAACTCTAACATGCTTAATGAGTAACAGTACTATTGGCAGTACACAATCATCCACTTAACTATAACTTTATCTTTAAATGTTATCACATCTCAGATGGACTGAAAACAATCAGGTAATCCAATTTTTGTGTGTGAGTGCGTCTGAATAATTCGTATATGATCACCATGGTTTGAAGTATCGATATCTTGCGATGTATTGATTTTACTAGTCATCGATTTTGATATTATATTGATATCGACAAAAGATATCGATAAAAGATAAAATAATAAATAAAAAAAAAGAAACAAATTTATCCGAGACGACCAATCCATACCGATACCATATCGATGTTTTTGTACAATAATGAGTATTAAGTCTCCTTCAAAGCTATCAATCACCGAGGGGCATGGGCTTACTACAATTACCTTGGAAGTGGAGCAGTGATCATAAAACTCAATCACTCATCCTCACATGCATTTGCCGGGTATTACAAAACAGTGGGCCTATATAACCCAATTGGCCAATTGTAGGGAACAGTGAATTAATGTTTTGACACGTGCAAAATTCTATATATAGTCTTTAACTTGAGTAGGTAACATATTATCCAATTGACAAATGGGAGAGCCCTAGCTAGCCCTAGCTATAGCCCATGAGTACATTGAATCGATCCTCATTTCATTACCCATAAGATAAAAGTACAATAAAGGGACGCTTTCTCTCTGTGGGATGCAGGGGGTCATGCCACACACGCCAGCCAATGAGAGTGCACATTGCGGCACATGGGGAGGCGGAATGACCATCATTAACTTAACATTACATGAAATTAAATTTTGTAGGTGATGTTGTTTTATTGAGTCCCAGAAGTAGGGTCTGTTTGTGCTCAATTTTTATGTTCCTTGTTTTCCTTGGAGTGAGTGAGTTTATGTGGCCTTGTTAGGGATTCGGGATCTTCTCTTGGGCTCGGGGGCCCTTGTCTTCAACTTCCTTGATAAAATGCCTTTGTGGTTTGTAATTGGGCTGATGTTCTCTGTGTCGCAGCGCAGCCTGTACCTAGACACATTGGCTTGCCATTCAATGGGGCAGGGTGGTTATTTCGCCTACTCCCATGTGTTTAGCTCAGCCTACGCCACCGGCACAAAAAACATTCTCCCTTAGTTATTCTTCTTCTTAACAATAAATTAATTGATACCTTATAGCTTGCTATATTTCTTCTAAAGCATGGAACTTTCATCTCATGATATGTACGCTTTCTAACCTTGTATTATTTACTAACCTCATTCGAGAGAGAGAGAGAGAGAGTAGGTTACCTGCCAACTTTTTGTTCAACAGGAAGAACCAATAATTTCCTCAAAATACCAAACTTTTGGGACCATAAAGGTCACATCTTATGAGAAGTATATCAACATGGGTCTCCTCATGTCCACATCCACTTGGAAGATTTAGGAGATACTACAAAACATAGGTTACAAAATAGAGGTGACAAGGGAACATCTTTAGCCCCACAACCATACTGCTTATGCTTGGAAAGAGAAGGTATATAACCCATGAAGAACTTTAGGGATGAGATTCAATTGTCTAATATGAAGCCTTACTTTGTATCATTTTGCTTTGTTAATTCTTATAAGGTTTCTAAATAAGATTGCTAATGCATATAGCTAGTTTTAATTCTTGTTTGATGCTAATAATTTGGGATTTAACTTCTTTCCCTACCAAAAGTTAGAATAAGAAAAAATAAAATAAAATAAAAGAGCATTAGCCAAAGTCTAGTATTATTAATAACTCCCTAGCTACTAAAACCACACACACAATTCCAAAAGAAAACAATAGAGAATCACACACACACACAATCAAGAATCTTCATTGCAAGTATAAAAGCAAGTAGAATTGAAATGACATTCTCTACATATAAGAGATTTTAATACTTCTTGATTAAGAGAGAGAGAGAGGGATGATATTCTTGGATGTTTAGAGATCATATTCAGTCTCCAATGCCAGTCAGACATGTGTAACTAGCCTAAGTCGGAAAAATTGACTAAAGGAAAGAAACATTTGTGACTCGACCAGGTTCCCAACCACGGCCTCACGTCAAAAGAATGCACAAGCAAACTTTACATGTGGATTACCATAGGCACAATCATTGAAAAATACTGACAATTCAGTTACTGGTCCTCGATCGAATCACCAATCTGCCTTGAAGACTACGAAACCCTAAAGAGTAGAAGGACACTTTAGGAACAAGGAGGAGAAGGGCATTTTGAGGAACACAACCAGAGATATATAAAGATAAGCAAAAGAAATGAAGGTAAGACTCGAAAAACTGGACCATTGGTTTTAGCCATCAAAGGGACTCTGAAACTAAAGCCTCCATCTTCGGCTCTGTTAGCTGTTGTTTAACCTCGAGATCTGACTTAGGCATTGAAAAATTTTCCCCTTGGACACATCCCGGGGTGCTAACTCTCTTTGTCTTCTGGTTCTATCATTGTGCAGGATTGCGCTGAATCAGACCAGATCAAAGGAAGGAAGATCCCGCCATCAACAGGATCTCAATTTGTGGTCCTCTTAGAGGGATGTTTTAAATGGATAAGAAAGGTTGAATGAAGTGGTTAGTATGGCTAATTAACCTTTTAACACAATGGCATCAAATGCAACACTACCTTATTCCCGGCCCCCACATGCATGCATTATTCAGCTAGCTCCCCTAATTGACAAACAGTAGGAGACAGCATTTTAAAAGGTTTCATCAGCCACAACCACATACACTTAAACACTTCAATTAATGGAGATTAATGTACAAATCCAAAAATCAAAAAGAGCTCTTGGAAACGCGTTTATAATATTTATTCCTAGAGGGCCCATGACTAAGAAGCCTTAATAGATAAGGCCAAGAAAAGATTGTATTCACAGCTAACTTATTTTCTTGTAATAGTAATAAGATAGCAAATAATCACTCTCTTGTGATTGTTGTTTTGGTTCTCGACTTGTCACTACTGATATTCTCATCATCTTCAAAACCTCATTTCAATCAATTTATTGTCATCTAGACAAAGTCTTGTTTGGCGTTTTTCATTCTCCCCCAGACTAATAATTTTTTCCATGAAAAAGACATGTCCAAATTAATATTTTTCTTCTTCAAAATTTTCCCAGTAAAACAATGGGGATATCCATTCAGAAATGAAATGGAAAACAAACCTAAGAGAGCAACCCCTATGGTCAGAAGGAAAAGAGAAAGCAGATTAATTAAAAATTGGGGTCTTCTAGGCTTCACTATTTACCATGTGGACTTGTCCATGTACTGCCATGTTATAGATAGTGAAACGTAACACCTCACTACATGGATCGTGATCCTCTACGACACACTAGCTGCCCATAGCAGCCTGAGCGGTGCACAAATAAGGCGAGGTGCAATAACCGCCTTACCTCCGCTCGGGCAGGGGTAAGGCGATCATTGCACCGTGCCCTATTTGTGCCCTTCTCAGGCCGCTACGGGCAACGTGCCGTAGAAGATCTGGATACATAGTGAAATGTAGTTTTTCTATAGGGTCCTTCTAGGCATGGCCTTTCACTATCTACTATTTGGCACCGACCCTGGATCACTTATCCATATGTGTACAATACGCATACAATTAGGTGATGAGATATGTCCCACCTTCTGCCATTAAGAAGAGTCCGGACCATTAAGAATGCATGAAGGGATATTTATGAAAGCGAAAGGAACAGGTGTCATCATCTAATTGTACATGTAGTTAACATGTATGGATAGGTGATCTGTGTTGTTATGTGGCAGATAGTGAAACATAACCTTCACCAAGGATAGTGAAGTGTAGTTTTTTCCATTTGAAAAAATATATATATAACTTGTACAACATCACTTGTCATGTGACCAAAAAAATATTCAACTTTAAAAATAACCTACATAGACCTTGGAACTTAACAACAATCTGCGAAATGCAAATGGGTGTTACTTATGATCAGCTTTTACAACTAAGGCACTTGTACGTGCTTTAGTTTTTGGAGGTTTCTTGGATATTACGAATGGATGCAATTTGGATCCTCTATTGTCGAGCTGTCCGGTAGGATCCTATTGCTGAAACACAGTAAGATGGTAAATGATCGCCTTACCCCCACTTGGATAAGACGCTCGAACAGGAATAAGGCGGTAATATTTCTTATGCCACCCCTTAATGCTTCTATGGTGTTTTTTTCTTCTTCTTTTTTTTGGGGGGGGGGGAGGGGGGCCAGGGTGTTTGGAATTCTTTTTGAACTTTGAATCATATGTCTAGAGGATAACTCTTTATTGTTATTGACATTCTATTTATAGTAACAGAAATTGCTAATTAGCTTTTTGTACAATATGCTTTAATTAGAGACCAATAGTCAAGCAACTGTGAAGACAAGATTTTCTTATGTGGGAACCCTTAATGGTATTGAATTTGATGAGAATGTGCATCCCATCAAATCAATCTTTTTGAAACTAACTATGAGTCGACTAGCCTTTTGTAAGCTCAGTTAAATAAATAACTCTTTAATCATGATTATAAGGTTTTAACTTTGAATCACACATCTTAAGTTTTAACTCCTAATTGTCATTCACCCTTCCATTTATAGTAACAAACATTGCTAATTAATATTTGTATATTCACTGGGGAAGTGATTGATACATCCATGCAAAATAACATTTTGGTTAATGATACTTATGCCTGTAATCATGGCAGGATGAAATTTCCAGCCTTCTTTTGACTGAGACCAACCAATGGCAGACAAGAAATGAGAAAACTTTATAGGGTTTCTAAAACTTTTTACTAGAAGGGAAGCCCCTTTTCAAAGTATAGGTATTCACCATTTAATCTATCAAGTCATGATACAGCAAGCTAGCACCTCTAATTAGGGGTATCAATTTAGAAGCCAAACTGAAAAGACCGGTCGAATTGAAATAAGCCAAATTTTTTATCGGTTCGATTTTGATTTTGATTTTAAAAAATAAAAAAAAAATCTAATACCAGTTGGGTTCGATAAAAATCGATAAGAAAAACTAATAAGAGACCAAACTCTGATGAATCAATAGTTAATTTGTTTCGATTTGAATTTTAAGGACCGATTAGTTTATCAGTAGTTGGTTAGGTTGCATTGATACAAGCTAAGGGGCTCAATCAGCCCAATCAAAACCAAATCGAACCAACCATTTGACACCTCTACCTGTCATAGTCATACCTGATAAAAGGATAGAATCAAATTACTTATGACTGGAAATGGCCAAGAACTTCTTTCTTCTTTTGGGATCGGGAAGGGGATGAAGGAAGCATGAGGTTTTTTAACCTAAAAATTTTCCTAAATCTAAATACATAATAATAGTATAATATTTAATTTTCATCAACTTGCATATAGTTATTAATGCTCTTTTTTTCTTAATCTTGTTGATAAATAATGCTCATTTTGTATACTAATACCAGAAAAAAAAATAAAAAATAAAAAATTGCCTTCTTACTTTTGAACTGCAGAGCCTGTTCAACCGAAGAATCAGACCGCCCGTCAATAGACCACAGTAGTCCAATCTCATGATGATTTTAACAATATGTGGTCACTAGAGGTGTTATTTGGAGAGGCCCAAGACATGATTTTATTGGTCTGATACTTGCATATTGGGCCCAGTCCAGACATGACCTTCTTAGTATTTGGTAAGGCCTTTATACGTAGGCTTTGTAGAGACCCTTTGCCATTTAGGAGTTAAGTTCCTACACACCCAATGGTTGTAACCTTTCCTACATGCTCACAAAATAAACAACTACCACATGGTAGATCAGGTGGGCCCCAAATTTTGAGTATAAGTAAACCCTAGACCCCTAGGTCCCTTGCTCATATGTCAAGTTTAGCAGTATTGAAAATTGCACATGACAAAGTCGGTGTGCAGGAATCGGTTCCTATCGTTGGCGTATAGGAACCATTTTCTCATATTTCCCGGAACATCATTCTCTTGCTATAAATCCTCTTTTTTTAGATGGAGAGAGAGAGAGGGGTTAATTGGGTATAATATCTAAACTATCTAGGCAACTTGCATAATTTAGGCAGCCTTGCCTCGGTGACGCCAACCCCATTTAGGTTGAATATTGCGGAGTTTTTTTTTTTTTTTTGATAGGAAAGAATATTGCTGATGTTGTTGTGTTCTTTTATTTTTAATATTTTGTGTTTGTTAGGATTCTTGTAGCCGACACCATTTAGTTGGGATAAGGCTGAATTGTTGTATCTAGATAAAATTGTCCAAATTCCCTCTTGGGAGTACTAAATGTAGAGAAACAAGTCAAACAACTTGGGAATCGGTTTGCTTGCCCTAACTATGAAAGTATTTCCAAGATATTAATGAACAAGACTTACTTCTATTATTCAACAATATCTTCTGTTTCGTCCAAGTGGGATCCGAAGTATCTGTATTATTAGGCAGAATGCTTTCTGTTGTGGATTATTAACCTACCCTAGATACAGAAATGGGTTTTTTCGAGAAAGAATTAGACATAGGCACATGCCTAAAGCTTAGATAGCAGTACCTTCTTTCAAAATCCATTCCAGCCCTTGAGTGGCATTTCGATCTCAAATTCCATTTCAGTCTCACTCCTTACTCTGCTCCTATTCAGGTTCTACACCCACCCATCATCTCTCTTTTGAAAAGAAAGAATTCCTTCTTCTTCCCGCTTCAAGGATCTAAACCTTCACCTCCCGGAATTTGGTGTTTTCAACTTTCATCAGTGTAAGTACCTAAACCCTAAACCCACTCCAGGAAGACACCTTGCACAGGAACTAGTTGGCCCTTATTTTCGTCAAGAACTAGTTGTGTTACAAAGATCTTTCCTAAGATCAAATGATCCTCAAGGAACCCTACACAATAAACTCTTAGATGAGGGTATCATGGATTTCCAGACAAGAGATTGGCTCAAAGTCCCTTTAGAAAATATGGCGGATTAAGCTTTTCAGTTTTCCTTCACCTGTGGAGAAGGAAAAATCCCTTCACCATTGGTGTTATGACCCTATGATTGAACTCATGTATCATCATCATCAACTCCAACCCTCTATTATACAGGGTTGAAAATACCTTTTCCCATGCTAATCAAAGGTTAGATCTCCATGTTGAGGAGATTCTAAAACTTGGTCCATGGCATCTCTATTGTCCAGTTTTGACGGAATTCAGATTTGGGTTATGGGCCTGCCAGTAAAGTATGTTGTTTTGTGCGTATTCTAAGAGATAAGAAAACTGTATTTATGCTCTCTTCAGAATTCCAGAATCCATTCAAAGGTGAAAACATGTATTTGAATGGGAATGATTGACAGAATGTGGTTTTGTGCGGATTCTCAGAGATAAGAAGACTGTAATCTATGGTTTCTTCAGAATTCCAGAATCCATCCAAAGGTGATAACATGTATTTGAATTGGGAAAGATTGACAGGCAATTTCACAACGAAACTATACCTTTGACTGTATAAAGAAATGAAGGAGTTTCTGTACATTTCTATACAACGAATGGAATGTGATTTGAGATAACCAAAAGAATGGAGGCCTGGATTCCTCATCAAAGAGAGACCGAATGAGTTGAATATGATCCATCACATCATCATTCTATTGACTTGGTCCGGTGGAAGTTTGACAACAACACAAATATGAAGAAAGTGCTCGGGGTTCATCAAGTTGTTAACAACCCAAGAAAAGGGTATTTCCAATTTAGGTTCAATCCCTTGGACCCGGATGAGCTTGATTTCAGCCTTGTTGGGTGAACAGGACTCCTGGTTCCGTTTATCCGATGTTTCTTCCGCCTCTCCACTCTTTCTGCTGCGTGCATTCTCTTCATTGCAATGAGACAAGTTAGTCTCAGTGTTGCTTTGCTCATCCTCAGGATCTATTGCAGTAATTTGCTCATCAGTCAATTCATCAGTGAAGAACTCCGGCAGTAGAGTCTTGATTGCATCATGTAAAGTGAAGTCTTTACCTGCAACAAAATGAGTTAAGCCATGTTGTTGTAGGTAATAAAGTAAATGCAAGCACTGATACAATCCTTCTAAGTTCATAAAACCCATTCTCTACCCAATGGTTCAGTGAATGAATGATACAGCAGATAATCTAACCTCAAACTTGCCTGAGTTATAGACATTGTTCAAAGTAAAATGGATCACCACCTAGCTGATTGAAAGTAAATATTGACCAGAGAAGCAAAATGAATGCAATGTACTAGTGTTCTAGAGAGACCATCACATTACATCTCCACTTGGAATACCGAAATAATATGACCACCTTAGCTTTCACATGTACTGGGAGATTTCTTCAAAGGACATAAAAATTCCATAAACATACCTTCTTCCTCGTGAATCACAACAGGTCGGTTTATGTATAAAATGTTGTCCCAACTGTTAACAGGAGAAGCATCTTCTAACTCATCAAGATCCTCCATGATATTCTGCACATACAACCGGACAGGAACTCTGCCTGACAGCACTTCACAATAATAAGAGACCACGAATAAAAGTAACAGAAATGAAGGGTTATACAGATTCACCTATGTTCAACTCGTAGTAATCAAAAACAAAATATCTTCTCAGAAAATTATTTTGAAAATCTTGTTAAATAATCAGAAAAGATTAAACCATAAAAACAAATACCGTAAATATTGCAGGCAGGAGATACTCATTAAAAGACTCACTGCATGCCTGACAAGTTGACCCAAAATTGCTCCACTTAATAACTGGAAATTTTAAGGAAATTCAAGCTTTATTGTTAATGTTTGAGCATATCAAACTTTTAAGGCCCCGATTGGTAATGTTCTTTTGGAGTGATTCTGGTGATTGTACATGATATGAGTGTGAATGAGGGTGATGCTCTCCCCACCCCCACCAACTCTCCCTGTCTCGGCGGTGTTTGCGGGTTTTATGGGAGGTATGCGAAGCATACACCAGGGTTTTTCCCTTCTACTTCAAAGATTGTTTTGGAGCCTCTTCTTCTCTTCTCCATTCCTCTTTCTCAGCCAATTGAGGATTTGATTTTACTTATTCTCTCCCTCTCCATTTTTTTATTCTGGTTTTAATCTGCTTTGCTCTTCTCCGTACAGAGATGGTTTGTAGTTACGATGGAACTCAAATCCTTTCAAAGGGGCATGCCATTAGCAATATAAATTTAATCACCACTCACCAATGCATTCGAGCTCACAACTTATATTTGACAAACAGAGCTTAAAAATGATTGAATGAATTACGGGTCCAAAGTGCTTCTGAGAAAATCACTATCGTATAACATGAACAAGGATCTCACTTTGATGTTCTATTTTAACCTTTGCTTGATGAAGGTTTGGGATCTTATCAGTGAATGATTGTTACTCATCAGTCTTACCCACTTGCTTTTGGTTTTGCCTATTTTGATGAGGTAAGCTAGGCTGAAAGAAAGAAACACTAGCAAATCTATAGAAACCGGAATCGCAGTGAATGAGAAACTGAGGGTATATGGCAGAAACTAAACATGGATATTACTCTCAATCCATACAACTGATGGGGCTGAAACTAATATAGAATGGAGGCCATGAAGGGATGACTATGTGGTTACAATAATGAAGCAAGATAATAGTTAGATTGGGAGAAACAAGCAAAGACAGAAAATAAAAACTACAAATCCAGAATTAGAAACTCAAAGAAAAACAATTAAAACTCATAAGTAGCTGGTTGGATTAACACCAAACTTGGGTCAAATGTAGAGGGGGAATAGAACAACATACTAAAAATTGAAGATCATTCGATCATGGGTGTGAGAGGAATGCAAGTCTGAAGTTCTATTGCACAGAATGGACAGAACATAATAACACATGGAGGTATACTCGATGAAATCCTGCAGAATATTAAATGAGAAGCAAAAGCAACAACAGGACTAGAAATAGAATATAAAATAGAAGTTAGAAATTATCGTTACAGATCATGGTTGACAATATATGGTTTGCTGGAATTTCTGCAGAACAATGGAGGAGGAAAGAAGATGAAGTAGAAGAAGAGAAGAAGATGGGAAGAAGGGGATATGACCAAGGCCTCACCACTTATGGCATGCAGTTGGGCTTCACCACCCTTCCAATCCAAGGATTCACCACCATGGGTTGCACTTGCTTCACCATAAGAGCTACTCTCAGCATCACCAGGAAGAGAAACATTCAATAAACAATAGCCAAAATTTGTGGGCTCCTTTATTTATTGTAGTTGATGGCTACATTATAAAAATAGGAAACTCTTCTAAATAGGAAGAGATCCTTTACAATGTGGCAACTTTCATAAATTAGAAAGTCTAAGAAAAAGGAAACAACTAAATAACAATACTAACTTAGCCTAGAAGTAATTAGTTAATTACCATTACAACTTAGAAACTTTTATAAAATAGAAATTAACTACTTAATCCCGTATAGGCCTTAATTCCCTAATATTTGAGCTTATAGAATAGGCCCTTTACAATAGAAACTTAAAATCACTTAGCCCATAACCCATTGGAAACTTAAATTTGAGCATAACTTATTGAACCGTGGGTTCAACCTGACCCAAAAACTGAAGCAAACCCAAATCTGAAAATTCTTCTTCCACAGGACGTGATCATGACCATAGTTGTCATGGCGTCGCCATGGCATCCTGGCGCTGGAGAGGGTTGCATGACGACCTACGCCATGGCGACCCTCTTCGATTTCTTCTTTCCCTCTTCAATTTCTTTCGATTTCTTCTTTCCCTCTTCGATTTCTTCTTTCCCACTTCGATTTCTTCTTCGATTTCTTCTTCCTGTCTTCTTTCCCTCTTCGATTTCTTCTTCCTGTCTTCTTTCCCTCTTCGATTTCTTTCGATTTCTTCTTTCCCTCTTCGATCTCTTCTTCGAATTCTGAATTTTCTTCTTAAAACTTGAGAAACAATAGAGAAAAAATAAAACATGGCTTGAGTATACATCTATTAACACATTAAAAATAGAGAAAATAAAAAATAAAACATGGTCGACATGCTCGCCATGGCAACGCCATGGCGGGCGACATGTCGATATATCGACGTGACACCCCTCCACCGACTTGGATTGCCGTGACGCCGTGACAACTATGATCATGACTACATCACATTTTCCCTAAGGCTGTGCAAAGCAAACAAAACAAGGGAACAGACAAATCAAAGGACCCTCATCTCTGAACTGTCGTCTGTCTTGGTAATGCAGAATCGATCTTGAACCAGGGAAGAATCAGCGGGAGATCAATCACAATAGAATCGCATTAGGGACAAACCAGTATTGATAACTGTTAGAATAATTACCATGGGAGTATTTTGAGCAAGGGTAGAATTGTAATTAGGACTGTGACACTGTTCACGTGAACAATGTCGTGAACAGTGTCGGGTCAATTCTGTAATTTTTTTCTCCCCTCTTCTATTATAAATAAAGGGGCTTGGATGTTCATTAATACATCCAAGCATTGAGCTCTATTCTTTCCTGTTAACAATAAAAGAATTTCTAACACTCCTTTTTTCATATGAAAGAATAAATAAAAAAGGATATGATTTTGGAATCACCACCAAAGCCTGCAAAGCGACGCGAGATAAACCAATAACTCATTCATTCACCACAATAGGGTTGTCTCTGTATCACCATAGCGACAAGTTCTGAATCACCACAGAACACTCAAAGGCATAAACCAATAACTCATTCATTCCCTCCCCTCCATTACAGCAGTAAAATGCTTAAATTAAAGAACAAAGATAAAGAAATAGAAACTTAATCAAATCTAATCAAATCTTCTAGACATCCTCCTCCCCACGCAAATCACATGGAACCCACATTTTTCATTCAATTTCTAGATGCACAGGCCATTAATTACGGGCAGAATATGGGCCATAAGGTGAAACATAATATGGGCCATATGAACCTAGTTTTAACTTGAACCGTGGGGCTAAATAAGGGCATGATGGGGATGGGCCTTCTTCCTTCTATGCTGGCCTTGCGCTGCATCATCACTTGGTATATCATATATTTCAATGAAGGCCATTGATTGGTGTCTTCTTTGTTCCAGAGAAGGATTCCAGGATGAAAATTAGAGTATCTACGGTTCTGCATTTTTTTTTTCTTTTGTTATTTGTTAATATATCTTGTAATGAGTTTTATTTTATCACCGTCTTTGTTGATCTAGCTGGAAATTCAGATAAAAATAAGGGTTTTAGCCATAGTTGTCAAAGCACTTGGCAATCCAAGGTGTTTGAGGGCCAGCTGAGCGCTTAGGCTGAACTGCTGCAAGGCGCTTTCCTAGGCGGATCCCTCCTTTTGCTCCTCCACCAATGGGGTATTAGCAACTGTTTCCAGCTGTTGTTCCCCTCCCAAAGGCAGGTTCTTACATGTTACTCACCCGTCCGCCACTTAAAACACCGGCGCTTTAGTATTTATTAATGCATTCTCACAAGATTTGTCATCGTATCCGATCTACATGAGGATCTGGCACGTATCCCGACCCACACCCATTATTTGTTCATGTCACACACTTTCGGGTTAGGTGGAGGCTCTCTCTCTGCATCCCTCTCTTCCTCTCTTGATAAGCAGTGTTTTAGGCTTAAATGCGAAATTAGATCACAATTATTTACTGATGTATTCATGTGGAGAAATTATTGGGAGTTGTTTAAGATGATACGGATACAACCAAATGAATTGACTATGATATGTCATTTCAATTGACTATGATGTTTGATTTTAGTATCTAGGTTAGTGCAAGAGGAGAGGTATGGATTCTTATTCCTTCTGAAATGACATGGATTTTATGGAAAGAAAGGAACAGGAGGCTCTTTGGAGACCGAACAAGGGATATCATTACATTGACTATATATGACCGTAGCATTCAGTTTAGTGCAAAAGGTTCAGTGTTGTGGCTCCTTTTCTTTCTACGATGACATGATATTTTGTGAAAGGAAAGAAACAGCAGGCTCTTCAAAAACAAAAAATGGATCTAATTAAGATATATCTGGATATTGGTATCTTCTCCTTGATTAGGATTGCTCATTTAACAGATTTGCTGGAACTGAGAGAAATTAAACAGGAAATGATTGGTCAGCTTTATTTAGGTTAGCAACTCTTTGTTTTATATTTACATCTTGTCAAAGGAACAAAAAGTACTTTATGTTGCATAAAAGATAAAATAAAAACTTGTCCAAATGATCCCTCTAGATCCACAATTGCAGAGACCACTTCTCCCATTTCGATTGATCCTAAATCTTGCATCCAACAAGTTAATGTATCGAATAGCAAATGGATGTGACTCATAAAGTCAAGAAGTAGAAAAAGACATTATGTAAAAGCAAGGATTTGAATTCATTTTAGAAGGAATTTTTCGATCATCAGTGAATCAAATACTTTGGAGGGGGAGGGAACAAACCTGTTCGGCTTGGTCCTGCGATATCTGTCTCATCTTTGCTTTGTCGGGGCTGTGTTAACTTTATTTTATGCTCTTCTCCAATTATTCCAAGCTTAAGCTTGGATGAAATCCGGAGGTACCCTTCCATGTTACCTGAAAGTAAATCTATATTAAAGAATGATTGTGATAATCATTACGAAAAAATTTAGAGGAAAAAGAAAAACAATAGTGTAAACCAAGAAACAACTAAGGTACAAACAAGTTATTGAAGAGGATAATAACATTTTTAAGCTTCAAAGTTTAAAGCATATTTTATAGAAACTGACAAGGCAGGAGCTGACTTTAAATATCGAAGAATTCTGTAAACTGTCTCAAGATGAATAGTCTTCGGATCATGAAGAAAACGACTGACGACTCCTACAGCATAAGCAATGTCAGGCCTGGTGTGAGACAAGTATATAAGTCTGCCGACGAGACGTTGATATCACTCTTTTTCTACAGAGTTACCACTAGTGCTGCTGAGTTGATGGTTAACTTCAATGGGAGTATTTGCAGGCTTGCAACCGAGCATCCCAGTCTCTTCAAGAAGGTCTAGGACATACTTCTTTTGGCAAATGAAGATTCCTCTGGTGGATCTAACTACTTCAATTCCCAAAAAATACTTGAGGTGCCCTAGGTCCTTAGTTTCGGACTCCATTGCCAATCGAGTTTGTAAAAGGGAGATTTCTTCTTGATCATCTCCAATGATTACGATATCATATACATAAACAATAAGTGCAATGACTTTGCCAGTTCTGTGCTCGACAAATAGGGTATGATCCGCATTAGTTTTTTTGAAGCCAAACTTTAGTATAGCCTTTTGAAATCTGCCAAACCATGCACGGGGAGATTGTTTCAATCCATTGAGTGATTTCCGGAGGCTACACACTTTCCCGGTTGTAGCTGATGATTCAAAGGCGGGAGGAATATCCATGTCGACTTCTACTTTAAGATCACCGTTGAGGAAGGCATTCTTCACATTCAACTGCTGAAGGTCCCATCCAATGTTTGCAGCATAAGATAATAAGGCTCAAACAGAGTTTATCTACTAGGACAAAAGTTTCCTGGTAATCAATGCCATAGGTCTGAGTGAATCCTTTGGCAACTAGTCTGGCCTTATAACAAGCAATGTTTCCATCTGCATTTTGCTTTATTGTGAATACCCACTTGCATGCAACTGCCTTCTTTCCATTAGGACTACGCACGAGTTCCCAAGTGTCATTTTTCTTTAAGGCTTGCATTTCCTCTACCATGACATTCTTCCATTTTGGGTCTATGATGGCTTCCTTCCAACCCTGTGGAACAGACAGAGAAGAAACAAAGGCACAATAGGAGGAGGATAATGACTCATAAGATACAAATTTGGAAATAGGGTGTTTGGTCCAAGCCCTCACTCCTTTTCTAAGAGCAATTGGGCGATCATCAGGATTAGGAGGAGATTCATTACTAGTTGCTTGGATTGGTGGAACCTGCTCGAGAGGCATAGATGAACATGGAATGTTTGGGATAGTCTTTCTCTTATTTCTGGAGTAGGTGATGAAATCCTTTTGTTTAGCATTAATCTCATCAACGTGCTCCCCCTGAAGATGAACAATATCAATGAGAAAAGGAGACAAAAGAGACAAAGGATTCTCTTCTTTTAGACTCTAGAGTCTCCCCCTGAAAAGAAGACTGGTAATAAGGTTCATCCTCATGAAAAGTCATGTCCATTGTAACAAACAATTTTTTGGAGGGAGGATGATAACACATAACCTTTTTGAGAAGTAGAATACCCAAGCAAGATGCTCTTGAAAGCCCTTGGGTCAAGTTTTGTCTGAGAAGGGGAAGAGTTGTGGGCAAAGCACACCCACCCAAAAATACGAGGAAGATGAGAAGAAATGGTGGGATCAGGAAGCTAGCTGACTGGTATTTGGAAATCAAGGGCAACAAAAAGAACCCTATTAATAAGAAAGGCAACAGTAAACACAACATTACCCCAAAAATACTTAGGAACCTGATTGGTAAACATCAAAGAGCGAGTGACCTCCAAAAGTTGGTGGTTCTTTCGTTCGGGGACACCATTTTGCTCAGGTGTAAGGACACAAGAGGTTTGGGAGAGAATTCATGGGAATCAAGATACTGAAGAAAAGAACCATCAATGTATTCTGTCCCATTATCACTGTGGAGAACTTTCACCTGGGCATTGAACTGAGTTTGGATCATCCTGTGAAAAGACTGAAAACAGGAGAAGGCTTCGGATTTGGACCGAGATAGCCCAAGTTAGTCGAGAACAATTATCAATAAAAGTAATAAACCATCAAAACCCACCCGAGCAACTATTCGAGAAGGACCCCATAAGTCAGAGTGAATAATAGAGAAAGGAATCAAATTTTTACTATCACTAGAAAAATATGAGGACCGAGTGTGCTTAGCAAGTTCACAGATTTCACAGTTATAGTGATCCAAGTTACATTGTTTGACTAAAGAAGGAAACAAATGACGTAAACTTATAAAAAGAGGGATGACCGAGACGACGATGCCAGTGATGGAACTGTCGGAGAGTACTGTCTTCACGGGTAATATGAGCTGAAACTAGGGAGGGAGTAGTAATAAGACCTGGTTCCAAGCATAGTACTATATCTCGCGATATATCGGTATCTCGGGCCTACCGAGATATCCGAAATATCCGAGATATCGCGAAATATTCCCGAAATATTGCATTTTTTCTGCAATATTTCGGGGGTCCATCTCGGGGGGTATTTGGCCATATTTAGGCCTGAAACTTCATGGACAGCCTTATTTAAGCTTAATAAACACATTTAAACCATAAAATTGTAAAAATGTGAATTCAAATTGGTGTTTTGGGCTTGCACCCTTGATTGACATACGGTCGCCGACCTTAATGTATAAATAGTTAAATACACATAGATTAATGAAATCACAACTTAAGTTACAAATTACAAGTGCTAAACTGCTAATAGTAGTTGCTGTGCCTCCCTGGATCAATCCCACTCATGCCTCGTTGGAGTCGACGTCCATTGCTCTCTGTTTGAATGACATATGTGGACCACGGTATAGAATCGGAGAAGAAACGAGTGTAGTCATCCACAAGTGTCACGTAAATGGAATCATCAACGATCGTAGGTAACCTATCCTAGGATATAAACTAGGGTTACCAATCGATCCATCCGTGAAGAAGATGATCCACCTGATATGATGTTGGCGCCAGCAAGAGGCGATGGCATTGGGCGCATGTATGGCGGTGAGGTTGGTAGCTAGGTCCGCTAGGGTATGCAAAGATGTTATCTACAAAAGATGATCCAGATGTCCCGGGATCGATGGGGTAGTCATAGTCCCCTACCCCACTAAATCGCCCATATGATGATGATCCATATCCATATCCACCGTAAGGTTGTGATGCACCATAATCCGATGCCAATGGAGTAGCATGTGCGTCAAAAGATGGGGCACGCCAATGTCCAGTCCTCCTCCCTATCACCCATACTCAAACCACCAACAGAGCTAGATAGGTTATCAATGTCCATGCGATCAGTGCAGAATCGTGTTTGTCGACCCTACGCTTCTGTTGTATGTATGTAGGGGGCCTCTCGAGGGGGGGTGCGGGGCACGTGCTCCGTGGTCCGTATCTTGTGGGCATGATCAAACCGTGTCTCTCCAGTGAATCGGAGCGGGTCTACAGCGCCGAATCCGGGCCTCCTGGCCTACCACATAACGCTCTCGCATGCCGTCATATTCTTCACCAAAGATCACCACCACCAACATCACCACCACCAAGATCACCATCACCACCACCAAAGATCACCATCATCACCATCATCATCATTTGAGGACTTAGACCAGTCTTCATCATCAGCAACATTGCCACCAGGGGCTGGAATGGTATGGGTGAGGCTTCCTCGCATGTATCGACCCTCGCGGCCCATATACTCGTCCACATCGCACCAATCTCGGGAAGCTATCATGGGGTCGGGCCTACCTCCCTCCTCATCCAACGCTGGCTCACCTCTATCCTCACCCAATCCACAATAGGGTCCTCATCGTGCGAGTCAACTTGAAAGATGTCGACTAGATCAATGGTGCCCCTCTGTCCCTCAGTCCCATGCGTATGTGTTGCGGTTTCAGCCTCGAGTTGTAGTGCACATACACCATGTCGGATAAGCGTTGAGACCCCAATGCATTGCGCTCTTGGAGTGGATGAGTGCAAAGGTACTCCAGTTCCTCTCACAACCGGATGCGAAACATGTTTGGGCGAGGACTTTAATTGCTATTCTTCTTAAGTTTTCACCGATTCCCATACAACACCCACCATTCAAATTGCATTACAAGTTTACAACAAAAAGACATGTGTCAATGTTGTTTCAACTTTCAACTTTCAAATTTCAATACATATGTAATTTAAAACTTAAAAGAATTACCAAGATCACCACGCGTGCTCGCCTGATCGTGACCTCGGTTCCAAAACTTCCCAATGCATCCCTAAATACCTTGATCTATACCCAGTGGGAAAATTAGTAAGTACTTCTTCACTACTTATTTGAAAGCATCAATAAGTTGAGTTTCCAAATGAACTCACTTCATTGTTGCAAATTGCTTCAGAGTCGCACCATCCGGCTCCAACTTCTTCACTACTTGTTTCACAAGATCAATAAGTTGAGTTTCCAACCCAAGCCTATTGTTATATTGATACTTAGGGTTCAAGTAGTATCTGAAATATGACATATAGAATAGAGGTATTGTCAAATGCATAGGTAATTAGTAAATAATAATACTATGAATTAGTAAACATAAAACAAATTTACTCACCACCTTATGCGGTGGATGCATAAGTTGATTCTCCCAATGAGCATTTATGATATCTAAGAAGTGTTTGCTCTGCGAGGACCCACACTATAGACACTATCTTTCATCAAGTCTATTGCAAGATATAGGATTGGCATGGTTGGGCCCTTCGGAGCGGAGTCGCAACATGTAGAACTTTAATTATCGGCTCTAAAACTTTCACCACTTTGCTTAGTTTGGTCCGTAAGTCCTCGATGACATCGTTGTTTGTGCTTCCCTCCCATTTGCGTCTTGGAACCCTTCCATTGAAACCACTCCTCAGAAGCAAACATGCTTCTCAGCCCGGCCTTCTTTGTCTCAATGCTTTTGAGGGCAATGTAGTTGGTGGCAAATCTTGTGATGCCAGGCCTAACCAAGTCACCCCCACATTTTTCCCTCAATAGATTGAGTGCATAGGAGTGGTTGTATACAAAGTTGGTGACTTGTCTTGCACTTTCAACCACAGTCTTCACCAACTTTAACTTTCCCATATCTTTTAGCATTAAGTCAATGCAATGGGCTGCACAAGGAGTCCAGAAGAGCCGGTACTTATTATTGTTCATCATCTTCTCACCGGCCAGCTTGAAGTTACTTCCATTGTCCGTTACAATCTGGACAACATTCTCAATACCCACATCTTTTTCCACTACTTCCTTTAACAATCTGTAAATATATTTTGCATCCTTTATCTCTTTGGATGCATCCACAGATTTGAGGAACACTGTCCTCCCATCACAATAAACCATGAAATTGATGGACTTTCTTGTAGGCCCAGTCCATCCATCTGCCATTATAGTCACCCCATATGTCTCCCACATATTCCTCATCTCACTAATGTACTCATCAATCTCACTCTTTTGTTGAGGTAGATAAACATTCATTATCTCATATGGGGTGGGGCCCTTGAATCCTGGGCCACCTCGCAATGGTATCTATCATGGTATCATAATGGGGGCCTTGTGCGATGTTCTTTGGGATGGTATGGTATAGCATCCACTTAGCTATTGATTCTTTAACCAATCCCTTCATCCCCTTCCATGCTCCTTTGATTCTGGGTTGACTGCTTCCTTTCTTCTTATGCAATTTAGGATCGATGTTGATGGTGGTACTGGATCTTGGTAGAGGTGTTGGGGTTGCCCTCACACTTTGTGATCTTTTAAAAGGATTCAAAGTTTTAGGACCTCCGAACTCGCCACTCCTCCACTACCCCCTACTCTTTGTCTCTCGTGATCATCTTGAAAACTTCCTCTACTCCTCAAACAGTCACTTAAAATCCCTAGCTCTCCTCTGCTTGTTTGTATGTCATCGCACGCAATGTCATCATCGAGAGGAGGAGGAGGAGTCATCATCATCATCATTGTATCGTCTTCCTCCTCCCATCAAACTCCTCACCGTATCCTCAAGTTGTTCTCTTATCCTTTGCTTGTCGCCTTCCTCTTCTTTCTTCCCCTCAAACTATCACCAATCTCCCTGGCTACTTCGGTAGGGGACCATATGACAACCTACAACATCTTTAGATCCTCCACGATGTTGTTTAAGTCTCACTGGACCCACCTCCCATAAATTGCATGTGATAATAATTACATATAGATTTTCTCTTATCCCCATCAATGGGAGTACCATGTAACCATGCAATGTCACCCTATCTTTGGCTGGTTGGTCTCTCTTGTTCCTCTGTTCTCTTTGTTCCGTCCGCCCCTTTGTTGACTACTTTCCCCACCTTTGCTTGCCCTCGCACGTTGTCTATCACGATCCGCCATAATGATACTTGTTTCGAATGTAAGTAACACAAATAATTAAAAAACTTAATGTAGATGCACTTCAATTGACACTTTTAGATTACTAATACACTTGTATAGTTATTTAATATTTTTCCCCTGTGTCAAATATTTTTCACAAAATTAAAACTAATTTTTTATATATAATGTTAATATAAGTATTGACCTAACACAACAAAACTATGAATTAGTAAACATAATATACATGTAATGCATCTCAAAACATATAGAAATAACTTTCATATTTTTTCATTATTTTTTAAACTTAAAACTCATATTTTTCCTTATTTATTTCTGTTTTTTTAATTTTTTATATATTTTTCTTAATTTTCGAAAATTAAAAGAATTATTTAAGAGCAGAAAAATAAATCCGACACTGTGAAGCCGTAGATCGGCCATTGGTGTCTAACATATATTTAATTCATTACCATCTAAGTCATATTACCCCTAATTATTTCCTATTTTAGTTGTAGGAAAATGAATTTTTAAAACCAGAAAAAAAATAAAAAAAATACATATGGGAAAAAAATTTCGACACCGTGAGGCTGTAGATCGGCCTCCGGTGTCTAACATATATTAATATCATCAACATCCAACAACATTTGTACAAAGTTTTTTAAAAAAAAATAGTTTTAGAGAAATATAATTTACCTTAAATAATGAAAATAGGCTTGGATGATGAGCTTAGATGACCCTCCGACGTCTTCCCGGTGACAAGGAGCTTCAATGAGGCTTGGAAGGGAGGAAGAAGAGAGAAAATTTCATTTTCAGCAGCTCTCGGTCGAAATATCGACCAAGAGCTGCGAAATATGAAATTTATAAGGATTTTGAATGTGACACTATTGTCACTTTACAATATCTCGCGATATATCGTGATATCTCGCGATATATCGTGAGTTCCACGATATATCGTCGAAATATCTCGATATATCGACGAGTTATTGTACTTTTTTATTTCGACATTGTTTCGTATCTCGGTCATGTCGAGATTCACGAAATATCGCGATATATCGCCGATATTTCGCGAGATTTTATACCATGGTTCCAAGTAGTAAAGACCATCCTGTACTCTGCCATATCCAATCGTTGCCCCCGTCGCTAGGTCCTGAAAAACACAATGAGAAGAAACGAAGTGAATAAAACAATTAACGTCAGTAGTAAGACGGTGAATGGAAAGTGTTGAGATAGGCTAGTTACCCGATTGGGGGAACTAGTCCTAGTTGTGTTAGGATTGCAGTCCTAGTTGTGTTTGTGTTAGGATTGCAGTCCTAGTTGTGTTAGGACTACTCTTTTTCTTTCTTTTATTTTTTATTTTCCACTGTTTTATTGTATTTTCCTCCTCAGCCGAGTGCTATTCTGGGATTCCTAGTTGTACTAGGAATTCCTAGTAGGATTAGGACTGAGGAGTTTTACTTCAATTACATGTACTTCAGATTACTATAAATAAAGGGCCTGGGTGATCGATTCTGATCACTCAGGCATTCATATTCAGAGCTGTCTACATGGTATCAGAGCCATCTCTGATCTGAAGAACAGCTTCCCCTCGATTTTTTTGGTTTCCATCTTCAACACACTTGGCTTCTGGTTCTCTTCTTCTCCAACTCTCTCGGACTCTCTACTTCATGCAGGGCAGCATCTTTGAGGTGATTCAATGAAGAATTAGCTGCTGCCCTCCATGACACCTCTCTGAAAATCATTCAAATACTGGGGTGATCTGAACCTGCCGCAGGTTTCCTCCAACCTTGGAGATCAAGCTGCTGCCCTAATCGAGCTGGATTTCTGGTTTTATTTGGAGATTGATTCCTGCACCTTCTGATCTACACCCTATTGTTTTCAAACTACAGATCCAAATCTGCAATTTTTTTTGCATTCAAACTGCAGATCTGAATTCAATCCACAGCAGATCCAAATCTGCAATTATTTTGCATTCAAATCTGTCCCTGCTGACCTAAATCTTCTCCAATTAAGGGCTTTTATTGGCTCATCCGAAGGGGCCACTGTCTGGAGGACACTTTCTCTGCTACAAGGAAGACACTCGAACCTTGTTTCAGCCAGTTCTAAGGGCTGCAACTCATACAGCCTTAAAACCCAGGGCTCTACTTGATTAGGGTTTCCTATTACATCATCAGTTTTTTTTCTGATTTTTGAAGGAATGATGTCTGACATCACTTCAGCTGACTCTGATGGATCTTCTCGACCAGAGTATCTTCCTTTTGCTTCTCCCACCAAACTAGATGGGACAGACTATTTAATGTGGTCCAGATCCACTTACCTTATAGTTGCTGGCCGTGGCTACACAGGACACCTTACAGGCACTACTCCTATCCCTATTGAAGAAGGAGCTGCCAAGACTAAATGGTTATCCACCGACTCCATGGTCATGTCATACCTTATTCATTCTATGCATCCTTCAATTGCATCGGGCTACCTTCTCCTAGACAATGCTGCCCAGATATGGAAGGCTGCCAAAGACACCTATTCACAGGTAGGGAATGATGCTTAGGTCTACGAAGAAAATCCATGACACCAAGCAGAATGATTCATCAATCCCTCAATACTATGCTGAACTCCGCAAGTATTGGCAAGAACTTGATCATTACTCTGATTATCAGCCCACTAATGCCACTGACATTGCTGCCTACAGAAAGCATATTGACAAAATTAGGGTTTATGATTTTTTGGCTGGACTTAATGTGGAATACGACCCAATTAGGGTTCAGATTCTAGGCAAAGACCCTTTCCCTACAGTGGAACAGTCTTATGCCTTGGTTAACAGTGAAGATCGCCGAAGAACTGCTATGCTCAATACTATAGTTCCGGATCGATCAGCTTTGCAAACCGGGGCTGGTTCTACTCCTTCAATTGCTGATACTTCTAAATTTGAGAAGACACAAGTTAAATGTGAGCATTGTGGAAAATTGTGGCACACCAAGGCCACCTGTTGGAAGATACATGGCAAACCAGCCGACTTTGAGGCCAAACGTGTTACTCGCAAATCGAAAAACAAATCTAATTGTACTGAAGCTGTCACTCCTACCCCTCCTACTGACACTGGACTATCCAAGGATGAACTTCAGGCTTTCCGTCGTATGTTACAGGCTTCCGCTGCTACAACAACACCTACCAATTCTTCCACTCCTCCAGGTTCAAATTTAGCTCACTCAGGTATTTCTTTTGTTGGTCACTGTGCATCGGTAGTCTCCTCTCCCTAGATCATAGACTCCAGTGCCACTGATCATATGACTGGATCCTCCAGTATCTTTACTCGTTACTCTCCTACATCTGGTACAGACAAAGTACGGGTAACTGATGGCTCTCTCTCCTCTATCTCTGGAAAGGGCTCCATCAGTTGCACACCTTCCTTAAAGTTATCATCTGTTTTACATATTCCTAAATTTACCACTAATCTTCTTTCTATCAGTAGTCGTACCCGTGACCTAAATTGTAAAGTAACCTTTTTTCCTTCACACTGTGTGTTTCAGGATCTGGCAACGGGGGCGACGATTGGATGTGGTAAGATGCATGGTAGATTGTACCTGCTTGATACTGGGAGTCTTACTTCACCACCGCCTTTGGCTTCTCCCATCCATCAAAGTGCGTTAGTTTCTTCTGAACTTCAACAATGGCATAATAGACTAGGTCACCCCCCTTTAGGAACATTATCCCTTTTATTTCCAACACTAGCTAAAGAATGTCATAAAGATGATTTTTTTTGTGAAGCCTATGTTTTGGCTAAACAACATCGTTCTACTTATTCTATTTCTAATAAAAGAAGCTCTTCTCCTTTTAATATTGTTCACTCTAATGTTTGGGGGCCTAGCCGCAAACCATCCCTTAAAGGCCACCGTTGGTTTGTTTCTTTCATTGATTGTTATTCTAGGTGTACATGGGTATATTTAATGCACAACAAAAGTGAAGTTTTCTCTTGTTTTCAAAATTTTCATAAAATGATTCAGACCCAATACACTGCCACTCTCAAGATATTGCGTAGTGACAATGGTAAAGAATACATGGATGGTCAGTTTCAGCAGTACCTTGCTGCCCATGGAATACTCCATCAGACCAGTTGTGTTGATACCCCATCCTAAAATAGTGTGGCTGAAAGAAAAAACCGCCACCTTCTTGAGGTGACTCGGGCTCTTATGTTTGCCCATTCTGTCCCTTCCCAATATTGGGGAGATGCTGTCCTGACTGCTGCCTATCTTATCAATAGGCTCCCTACTCGAGTCCTTGACTCTGCCACCCCTGCTTCATTACTGCAGGGGTCCTCCACCTTTGTTGTCCCACCAAAGGAGTTTGGTTGTGTCTATTATATTCGCGATACCCGATCTCCGGGCAAGCTTGAACCCCGTGGGACCCGGTGTATTTTTTTAAGTTACTCTCCTTCCTAAAAGGGATATAAGTATTACCATCCTCCTACCCGTCGCACCTTCACTAGTATGGATGTTGTCTTTCATGAAACTCTATCTTATTATCATCGCACACCTCTTCAGGGGGAGACTTTTGGTGAAGATGTGTTGAAGGTTGACCTTCCCATACAGACCCAGACCCGAGTCCAACTACCTATTTCACCCACCCCTCAACCGAATGTTGTTTCCTCCCCTCTTCCCTCTACTGCTTCCCCACCGGATTTTCCCCAGGGAGAGAACTTAGAGGATGCTGAAAATCCTATTGGTGATAATTCCCTTCAGGGGGAGGTGACTCCAGTCCAACAAACCATTAGGGAATTTCAGAAGAAAATTAACGAACTTAATCTCAAAACATATCACAGGGGACATTCCCAATACAAGCAGCTTCCATCCACTGTAGCCCCAGCACCACTACAGTTGTCGGCCCTAGAACCAGATCGATCTCCAGGTAACATATCCTCTCCTTCGTCTCCTGATTTACCTATTGCTCATCGTAAAGGTATTCGGGCTTGAACCCAGCACCCCATTTCTCATGTAGTCCCTTATGACTCCCTTTCTCCATCATTTCGTACATTTGTCTCCTCTCTTTCTTCTATTCGTATTCCCCAAAATTGACAGGAAGCTTTTGCAGATGGAAAGTGGAAAGCAACAATTATGGAAGAAATGCAAGCCTTAAAAAAGAATAATACATGGGAACTTGTGGTTCTTCCTCCAGGAAAGAAACCAGGTGGATGTAAGTGGGTGTTTGTGGTGAAACAGAAGGTAGATGGCACTGTGGATCGATACAAAGCACGTTTGGTTGCAAAAGGATTTACTCAGACCTATGAGATCGATTTCCAGGAGACTTTTGCACCAGTCGCGAAATTAAACACTGTCAGAGTGCTACTTTCTTGTGCGGAGAATCTTGGCTGGGAGTTACAACAATTAGATGTGAAGAATGCCTTCCTCCATGGAGAACTTGACGAGGAAGCACACATGAACATTCCACCTGGATTCTCTTGTGATAAGACCAGCGGGAAAGTTTGTAAATTGAAGCGTGCTTTATATGGACTGAAATACTCCCCTCGTGCATGATTTGGACGATTTCATAAGGCAATGGTCTCTGCAGGTTATAAGCAGAGCAACGCTGATCATACTTTGGTTATCAAGAAAAATGGTGAAAAGGTAACTCTCCTAATAGTTTATGTTGATGATATTGTGGTGACCGGGAATGATAATCATGAAATCACCCAGTTGAAGACTTATCTTGGGCGAGAATTTGAAATAAAAGATTTGGGAAAACTAAAGTACTTTCTAGGGATAGAAGTTGCTAGATCTTCTAAAGGCATCTTTCTTTCTCAAAGAAAGTACATCCTAGATTTATTGACCGCGACTGGAATGCTAGGGTGTCATCCTTCCGATACACCTATGGATGCTACTACAAGACTTAAAGAAAAGGAGGGAACTCCTGTTGATAAAGGTCGGTATCAAAGATTGGTTGGTAAGCTCGTCTATCTATCTCATACAAGACCTGACATAGCAGTATCTGTGAGTATGGTTAGTCAGTACATGCATGATCCACACTCCTCTCACATGGATGCTGTTATCCGGATCCTTCGATATTTAAAATCAGCACCGGGTAAAGGAATTCTTTTGTCTCCGAATGGTCATCTTCGTGTTGAAGCATATACTGATGCGGATTGGGTTGGTTCCTCTGATAGAAAGTCCATTTTTGGCTATTGCTCATTTGTTGGCAGCAATCTTGTTACGTGGCGTAGTAAAAAGCAAAACGTTGTGGCAAGATCTAGTATTGAAGCAGAGTTTCGTGCTATGGCACAAGGTATTTGTGAAATGTTGTGGCTCAAAGGTTTATTACAAGATATCAGGACTCCTGTTCCTCTTCCCATGATGTTGTAATATGACAACAAGGCTGCTATTAGTATTGCTCACAACCCGGCTCACAACCCGGTTCAGCATGATCGTACTAAGCATGTGGAGGTTGACAGACACTTTATTAAAGAAAAGTTGGAAGGAGGGCTGGTGTGTGTTCCGTTTGTGCAATCTTCTGACCAGCTTGCTGATGTGTTTACTAAAGGCTTAAGTGGAAAGATTTTTCATCCTATTCTTGTCGAGTTGGGCATGGTTGACATTTATGCTCCAACTTGAGGGGGAGTGTTGAGATAGGCTAGTTACCCGATTGGGGGAACTAGTCCTAGTTGTGTTAGGATTGCAGTCCTAGTTGTGTTTGTGTTAGGATTGCAGTCCTAGTTGTGTTAGGATTACTCTTTTTCTTTCTTTTATTTTTTATTTTCCACTGTTTTGTTGTATTTTCCTCCTCAGCCGAGTGCTATTCTAGGATTCCTAGTTGTACTAGGAATTCCTAGTAGGATTAGGACTGAGGAGTTTTACTTCCATTACAAGTACTTCAGATTACTATAAATAAAGGGCCTGTGTGATCGATTTTGATCACTCAAGCATTCATATTCAGAGCTGTCTATAGAAAGCAAGTTGGCACAAAGATCGGAAACATACAAGACTGAAGATAAAAAAAAAAATACTACGCAGGAGATGGATCCTTTACCAGAAATAGCAGATAGTGAACCATAACGACCCAGACCTTATCTTTGCCTGAACAAGGGGTATAAGAGGTAAACAGGTTCGAGGAGCTGGTCATATGATCCAAGGCTCCAGAATCAAGTATCCATGAAGAATCAGTATGGGAAGACGCAAGAAAAATACCTAACTGGGCTAGATGTGAAGCAGGGGATGGAGAGGAAGCCATGGTAGAAGAGGAAGAGCCAAGCTGGGTCATCATACGTTGGAGCTGAGTCACAAGTTGTTCTGCAGACACAGGTGAAGAACTAGTAGCCTCATAAATTTCAGTCAAGTGTGCCTGAGCCGGAGGATGAGCAGAACCAGCTTTCCCGTCCTTTCTGCCCCCTTTGGGACGGCCATGTAATTTCCAGCAAGTTTCCCTAGTATGACGAGGGCGGCCACAGTAGTCACATTGAACTAGAGAACGAGTAGAACCAGCTTTACTGACCGAACCAGCACTATTCACAGGTAAAGACGTTTTTGGTGTAGTACCAAGAGCAGACCGAGGAGGTGCCGTAGGAGGCATCATGACAGTACGGCGGTGATCCTCATGCTGAATCATATTATAGGCTTCAAGTAGAGTTGCAAAGGTACTCCTGTTGAGAACTTGAATCCTTATTTGATCATACTCTGGATTAAGACTAGTGAGAAAAGTATAGACTCGTTCCATTTCATGTTCCTTAGCAAACGTGGCAGCATCAGTAGGGCTGGTCATGGTAACAGGTTGATAGAAGTCTAATTGTTGCCATAAAGTCATCAAGGCAAAATAATAGACAGACACAGAGATCCTTCTATTTAGTTTCTTGGGCTTGACGACGAATTTCATAAATTTGGGCATAATTGCTGGCTTGACCATAAGTATTTTTCGCAGCATCCCATAACTCCTTTGCTGAGTTGAGAAGGACAAATGTGGAACTAATGGAGGATTCTATGGAGTTCAACAAGAATGACATGATCAAGGCATCATTAGCTAACCAATTGTCCTTGGCCGGAGAGTCAGTGGGCATAGGGGTATCACCATTAATATACCCAAAAAATGATTACCATGGATGGTAAGGACTAAGGAGGCAGGTGCGAGACCATGCTAAGTAATTCGACCCATTCAACTTAGAGGGGCCAATTTGTAGTGTAAGATGTTGTTGAGGAGCAACAGATTGACTCAGATCACCGCTCCCAATAACAGTAGATGTGATAGAATCCCCCATTAAAACAAACCATAAACACTATGGTTGAAGGAGATAGAACTCACAAGAAGGGAGAAGCAGCAGCGGCACAATTCACAAAAAAAAGGGCTGTAGAGAGACCAATAATCACCAAGGGAGCAAACGAGGAAGTCAGCAACAAGAAAAATATTTCTGGGCAATCGGCGTAGCAGCGGCTGGGAGTGCCAACAGGGTGCCTAGAGCAGACTGGAACAACCAATTGGGGTCCAGCAAGGCACCGACAAGGCTAGCGGGGCCTGTAGAGAGCCAAGAGACATCAGCAGGGGCAAACAAAGGGCCTGGCATGGAAGACGCAGGCAGGGGAGAACCTTGGAAGGTCTGGCGATAGCTGGCAGTACCAGAAAAAAGGGCCAGCAAGGCTGGCAGCAGACCATCAGGTGCTGGCTGACAAGAGTGGCGTGAAAAAAAAAAAAAGGGCCCTAGATGAGAGCGAGATAGGCCGTAGGGGTGGCAGCGACGCAACACACCATGGTGGCAGGCAGTGGTTGATGTTCAGTGGTCAGGGACGGTTAGCATGGTGCGACATGCATGATCACATGTTCAGTCAACCATGCTGAACCAAGAGGCCGAAGCCTCGGCGGCAGCGGTGAGTACCCTTTTTGTAAAAAGAATAAAGAAAAAAAAGTATTCGCTCTGATACCAAGTTGAGAAGAGAGAATAGATTGACTTGTCAATGAGACAAAGGCCACCACTTTATTTATAATCTTGAGAATATTACAAATATGGTATTTGCACAATCACACAATTAACACATTAAACATGTGCATAATGAACCTGGACACTTTAATGTATCCGGGTCCAGGTCACGGGTCGGGTTGATGGGTCATCCTTCAACAGTAATGCAATCTGGAAGTGGAGGCTTTCTAGGTAATTATTCAAAACCTTGATTATTGCTGTGGGGGGGGGGGGGGGATCCCTGGGACAAGGGATTGACAATCTGTGAGGTTACTTTCCCATGTCCCAAGTTCAGTATGATTATTTGCGTAAGGAACATACACAATTTTGTGTTGTCTTCAACAACATGAAAATCTTAAGGTACACTTTTAGAGTGTTTGGATGTGCTTCTAGGTGGATTGATTAATTTAGGTTAATATCTTGTATGATATCGGTTTCTATTTATGTTGCATTTTATGATATTGATTCTATGATTAATTGGTAACTTAAATGATGTTTATTGTTGTCTCTTATGTTCTCAGGCACTAGGTATTTCTTCGTTACATACATGCAGAAATACATTTGCAGTTGTAACAGAAAATGTACATATTACTATGCTACCAAAGTTAAAAGTGTACTGCCAATTGGATTTTCTAACACTGTTACTTGTGTGAAAAAGTCTTTTGAAGTCGGGGTGACCCTGCTCTGGTTGTCAGTTGCTGCTGTCTCTTGTGTCTGCAACTATTGCTGCTGGAGAGTCCTTGAAGAGCTGAATCGATTCCTCCATCAACACCAAGTATTGCTGCTACTGTTGCTGATTAAACAAAGAGATTCCATCTCCTGCGGATTCCAGTTTCTGTTCCAGATTGGCTTCAAGTTTCAAGGCCCCACAACTCCATCATTCTTCATCAGTTACTGCAGAGTTTTGGAGCATAGAACCCCCACCCCAGGCCCTACACTCGACCCTGATTTGGTGGCCAGATTCCCTCTGGTTTGCAAGTTACACTCCAACCTTCTATTTTGGAACACCCCTGCAACTCCCTATTCTGCCAGCAGAATTGTACCACATTTTCAGCAGAAGATCACCTCCATAGGACCTCCACGCGATCCAAGTCTGGATCCAAACTGCTGGCTGATTTGGTTTTATTTCTCTAAGTTACTAATTCTGATTTTGTTGCTATTTTGATGTTCTGCTGCAACCTATCATCGATCCTACTGTAGAGTGGTTCTTCCTTGAACCCCTTCTACATTAAGCTTTCTAATACTTCTGTTCGTAATTTTTAACATTGACTAAATACTGTTCATTGGTTTCTGAGATCAGAATCAATTGGAAAGGACATACATTGGCTTCTGAGATCAGAATTAGTTAAAAAGGAAATACCATAATCATAGTTGTCATGGTGACAAAGGCGGCGCAAAGCGGTTGGAACTTGGAAGGCACCTAAACGCGTGATGCCTAGGTGACTAGGCATTACATATAAAATGGGGGGTTTAAGTGTCAATATATCGCCTTTCAGTTTTAATTTCAAAGAGAACCTCTTCTGTAAAATATGAAATTAGGTCCTTTTTGCTTCTAAATATGAAAGGACTTATATGTAAAATAAGAAAATACTTACCTTTACCTTTTAAAAATAAAATAAAATAAAATAACACCACTATTTGAAGAAGACTGCAGATCCATCTTCTCCTTCTGTCTTGTGTAAACTAAGAAAATACTTACCTTTACTTTTAAATATAGAAAAATAACACCACTATTTGAAGAGATGCAGATCCATCTTCTCCTTCTCTCTTCCAGCCATGCTGATGCTGGAAGACTCGCCAGATTTTATACCAAGCAGAGATGATGTCGTAAACAAATCTGGAGGCAGTGGCTGCTGCTGTGACCTTTACAGTACTGCAACTACTTCTCCCCATTTTTCTTTTTATTTTTCCATTATTTCTCTGGCTTTTCTCCCTAGTTCCCCTCTTTTCCTTCCTACTCCCCCATTTCCTCCCCCCTATTTCTCATTTTTTCCATTCTTTTCCCCCTAAATACTGTTTGGACGCCTTAAACAATATGGGCAACCGGCCGCCTAGAGGTTCAAAAACTGCCCTGTCACCTAGACGGCAACACCTTGACATTTAAAGTAGCCTGATTTGACAAATTAAAATCCAGGCTGAGCATTTAGCCCATCCTGCCCAAAATTTTCAAGATGCCAGGCAAGCCAAGACAGTGCTCAGACGACTGCCTTGTCGCCTAGGTGGGCCCCTAGGCAACCAAGCATGCATAGAAAGAACATACATTTAGGTTCGGTTCATAGGGTTTATACTTCATAACTAATGTCATAGTGTATCTCATTGCACTGTTTGTGGTGTACAATAGTATCTAAATCAAATGATAACATCCAAAAAATATATATTAGTTGGCGAATATGGTACCACGCCTAGGTCAAAACCTCACCAAGGTGCAAAAGGCGATGCCTTGCCCACTAGCCGAGCGCCATATTCACCAAGGTGCAAAAGGCTCCCAATATTGGATTATGTATTGTTCTGACATAAATCAAAGGCGCAAAACATAGTACTTTGAAATAAGCAGAAAATTTTCATGTGTAAAGGATACATACCATTAACCACAGATCGCCACAGATCCACTTGATCAGACTGCGACATGTTCATGACATTCTTGCAGTTCCCATTTATAACATAGGCTGCCTGTGTCAGTAACTAAGTTCTGATGAAAACATTGTTTTTTTCTTTTTCTTTTAGATTTATTAATTAGAAAGAGAAGAGTAAAATTAGAGTAAAACACCATTGAGGAACTGGTGATCAAATATCAAACCCCAAAATATAAATATGCAAAAAATTCATTCCTCATATAAGAAATATACCTCACAAAGGTAATTTGTGGAGGAAAACCTGAGTTGCATGACCCCCTGTTGAGCAAATCGTCTGCCATATCATTGAGACTTCTCGGATGCTATTGCAATACAACCATTCAACTAAATAACGTGTGCAGAGTCATCTATAATAACATATGATTAAAGTCCCTACTGATCACATACCCCAATCCCACCTTCCAAGAAATTAACTCAGCTACATTGGAACTTCCTCTTTGCTCCTGAATACTCACTACGGAGATCTAAACAACAGCCTATAGGTTTCCTGTTCCTCAAATATCAGATGGTCCCAGACTCCTCAAAGAAAACTATTCAAAGACTCAAGTTTTGCTTAATCATTCCCTCTGGAAAAGGTTGCCAAAGTGGTACAAATCCATCACATATTGAAAATATCAAAGGTCCACAATCCATACATAACAGATATGCTGGGGATGTCTCCAAAGTGTCATCAGCTACGGCACAATTGGCAACTCTACTTATGATTTTATTTATGACCAGCACCTTAGATAGTGGTCCTGAAACAATCTGGCATTCTCCGCCAGGGAACCAAATGATCAAAAAGGATTCTTTCAAATAAGAACTTTTTCCTGCTTCCAAAAGGAGTAAAATGCCAAACCCATGATAGCTCTTGAGAAATGTTCATGCCATAAGAAATAGGGATAATTTCATTCTCACAGCCCCGTGATGATAAGATTATCATAACAGTCCACTATTTTTAGCACATGGCAGGATGATGTGGCAATTTTGACCAGTGCATAGACATGTCTAGGTTTGGATTAGCCACGTGGGAATTCAATCAAATACCCTCCCGTGTATTAGTATGCATCCATGTATTTTTTTCCAGCCATATTTGTATGCCCATGCACCCTCCTATATTCCCTAGAGATATTTTGTCACTTGGCGAACTTCATCTAAACTGAAACTTGACATGTAGGCAGGGGACCTTGACGTTTACCTTGCAACAAAATTTGGGGTTCATCCGATCTGCGGCATCTGCCACGTGGCAGATATTTTGGCAGTTCAGATAAGCTTATCTGAACGGTCAATTCAGCAGACCTTGTCCAATGAAGTAATGCCAACATGCCACATGTTTTTTTTTTCCCCTCTTTTTTTTCTCTTTTTTGTTGATATATAAGTGGTGCCATACTAGTTAATGGCAAAGGAAAAATACAGAAACAGATTGTCCACTGTCTTGTACGCTCCTTATAAGGGAAACATTAGGAAGTAGGAACCACCCTATGTAATTCTTCAGGTACATATAAATGGAAATAGCTTTTATGATTAATTTCTCATGCAATGCCTTAAAACTTCAGTCGCACTTGGATTCGGAAAATACTCTGGGATTATCCTAATCTTCATTTGTGTAGATGATTTGCCACAAAACAATAAATGAGGATTTGGAGGTAAATTTACCTTTGGTATTTATAATCCAAACTGATGTAGATCAAAGCATGAAGAACAGGACAAAAACAGACTTCCAAAAACAAAAGAGATGAACAGTACCCAAACTACTGCTCACGTGAACAGTGTTGTGGGTCCATAAGCCTTGCATGAAGAAGGAAGATTTTCTTGCTGATTTAGTTAGTTACTGTTTACTTGAGTTTCTATTTTGTTTACTTTCTAATTTTAGTTTAGTTTACTTAGTTAAGTCTGTCTTAGTCAAGTCTTAGATTACTTTGTGTACAAGCCTCAATATTCTCTTGTAAGAGGCTACCAGTAGTTTCCTTTTTCATTACTTTCTAATTTTCAACTTTATATTTTGTAAAGCTTAGGCCAAGCTATAAATAGGCCCCATCAGTTGTACTAGAATTCAGACTTGATTAATGGAAATTTTAGTGCTTGCTTGCAAGTGTATGGTCTGAGAAAGACTTGTGTTCAACAGCTGAGATAGCTGTGGGTGGGAGACCCAAGGCTTTGAGATAGCCCACCCCTGCTATCCCCTACCCTCCTTCCCTAACCGATCCCCTTCTTCTCACTTACTTTCTATTTCGTTACCCTGTTATCTGCAACAAACCAAGACTTCTGAGAACAACTAAGTCTTCCAACAGAGCTACTGTTCAACTGCAGAAGTCACCCTTTGGAGATCCAAGACTACTGCTGCCACAACCATTGATCAGACCACATTCTACCTACTTGTGGCTCTGGTTTCCTTTTCAGAACCTGCTGCAACTTCAAGGTCCTAGAACTCATCAGCCACTGAACCTATTGAGGCATCTTTGGAGTACTTCTAGCCCTTCAATCGACCCTGCTTGGCTTCCCCAGTTGCTGGCCAGATTGGGTTTCTTCATTGACCTTCTATTTTTGAAGTTTAGCTTCTATTTTCAAGCCCTCTTCAGAACTCAGAAACCGGCCATCAGAATTGACCTAAATTTGGAGCAAAACATTCACCCAACCAAGAGATCCTGCCTGGGGCTAGGTCCTTTGTGATCCAGCTTTTACATTACATACTCTTTTACCCATATGATGCAAAGACAGGTAAACATTATGAATCATTCATTAAGTTTTCAACATTCTCTCCGTAAAGCCTTCTCCACACCTAAGATTCCTACTAACATCAATTGCTGAAATTTCTTCACAAGAAGCCACAGGCAGCTGTTTAATATATTGGAAATATATTATAACATTCGAAAAAGATCCTTCAATCCTTTTCGATCAGGTGAGGTGTATCACGGTTGATGATGGAAGAGTGTTGGCAAGGGATGAGGACATTGTGAAGAGATGGATGAATATATTTGCAACCTATTAAAAAATGGAGATAGGCCGAGTAGAAATGACCCTAACCATTAACCAACAAGACACCACACCATAGATTTGTACGAAAGGTTAGTATGGTGGAAGTTAAAGAAACCTTAAAAAAGATGAAAGCAGGTAAGACACCAGGCCCAGATGAGATTCCAATAGAAGTGTAGAAGTGTAGAAAACCCCAGGAGGTTGTGGGGTATATTGGTTAACCAATCTGTTTAACGGGATATGAACACAAGGAAGATGCTAGATGAATGGAGGAGAAGCATTGTAGTCCTGATCTACAAAAATAAAGGTGATATTCAAAGCTGCAATAACTATACAAGCATAAAGTTAATGAGCAAGGTTCTAAATCTCGGGTTTCAACTTGTTTTCGACCAGCCCGAAACCAAGATATGGTCGAAATTTGTCGAAACCTGGTACTTTTTCCCAGCCAACTCAAGACTCTGGTTTCAAAGCCCATAAATAGTTTTTTAGGTCAGATGTTTTGTACACGGTCTATTTTTGACATTCTAAACACAATGCATGAATTATTTTCACAAAAAAAACACTCAAAATGGTACTTATGTTTTTGACCCAAGTGTACTAGTGTACTAAGAATCATAGTTGTCAAAACAGACACTTATTTATGCCAACTATCATTTAAGTAATGAAATAATATTTGTTATTTGTTATTTGTTATTTGTTATTTCATTTACTCAAGGTATTATTCATAAATAAGCAAATACCCCCTATTTGAAGCCAATAAAAATAGTTAAAAAATAAAATTCCAAAAGGATACAAAGTCAACCCCCCAGTTCAAGAACAAAAACTGGATTTTCGGCAGTAGGTGCAATCTTCAACTTTCTAATGCTGGGGTTTTTCTCAAATCTAAAAATTCCATAAATCTTAATAAGGTAAAACATTGCTAAAAACAATAAGCGTGGTAAAATATTCCTTGTTTTGATGTCAAAAAAATTATTTTCATTCAGAGCGATTTTGACAGCATTCACGCACACCAAATTAAGTTTGACTGGTACATAACTCCTTCAATATAAATCAGATTTAAGCAATCTTGGACTTGTTGGAAAGCTACCGCTGAAAATCCAATTTTTGTTTTTGAACTAGGGGGTTGACTTTTTATCCTTTTGAAATTTATTTTAACTATTTTTATTGGATTCAAATAGGGGGGTATTTGTTTAATTATGAATAATATCTCAAGTAAATAAAATAACAAAATATAAAACCATTTACTTAACTGATATTTGGCATAAATAAGTGTCGGTCATGGTTTCTGGCATAAATAAGTGTTTGTCCTGATTTCCAACCAAGTTTCCTCAAGTTTCGATGGGGATAAGTGACACGTTTATAGGTATTCAAGTCGAAACTAGCGAAATATGGTGACAATTTGGTCGAAATTGGTTGAAACCCTGTACTTTTTAAACTCCCACCTTAACTCGTCTCGGTTTCTTACGAAACCGAGATATCTCGATGGTTTCGGTTGGTTTCGACCGCGATCTCTTTCCATGCTAATGAGTCACACTATGAAACTTTGGGAGAAGGTTATTGAAGCCCATTTGAGAAGAGAGACTCATATCTCAATGAACTAATTTGGCTTTATGTCGGGTAGATCCACAACAGAAGCTATCTACTTATTGAGGAGACTCATGAAAAGACATAGGGATAGCAAGAATATATGGTCTTTATTGGCCTGGAAAAAGCCTATGACCAAGTCCCTAGAGATTTAATCCGACATGTTCTAGTAAAGAGGGGTGCCAAGTAAATATGTGGATGTAATTAAAGATATGTATGAGGACATGGTGACTAATGTGAGATTTGTGGGAGGTTAAGGCAAGGAATTCCCAATTATGATTTGGTTACATCAGGGATCAGCCTTAAGCCGTTATCTATTTGCGCTTACCATGTACTACATAACCAAGAGCATTCAAGACAAAGTCCCATGGTGTATGCTCTTCGTCGATGATATCGTTTTGGTGGATGAAATAGGAGGAGGGATTAACACTAAGTTAGAACTATGGAGATCAACCTTGGAAACAAGAGGCTTTAAGATTAGTAAAAAGAAGACAGAGTATATGACGTGTAATTTTAGTCATACTATGATGGATACTGACATGGTGTGAATTGGGGAAAGAAAGATACCAAAAGTGACTATTTTAGACATTGGGGGTCCATCATAAATAAGGAAGGTAACATAGAGGATGATGTTTCACAGAGAATTAAAGTGGGATAGATAAAGTGGAGAGGTGTGTCTGGAATGTTGTGTGGCCATCGCATTCCTTTAAACCTTATAGGAAAGTTCTATGGACTGTTATAGGACCAGCTATGATGTATGGGGCAGAATGTTGGACAGTTAAGAAGTGTCATATTGAGAAACTATGTGTAGCAGAGATGAGGATGTTAAGATTGATGTGTGGAAAAACTAGGAAGGATAAAGTAAGGAATGAGCGTATTATAGCTGACTTGGGAGTTGCCCCGATCAATAACAAGCTCCCAAAGAGTCGTTTGAGGTGGTATGGTCATGTTCAGCGGAGGCCTAGGGATGCCCCTGTAAGGAGGAGTGATATAATTCCGATTAAAGAAGTTAAAAGAGCTAGGGGCAGACCTAAAATGACCATAGGAGAAGTTGTGAGGAAGGACACACATAGTCTAGATCTTGTACCAAGTATGACCTACGATAGAGCCTATGGGAGGGCAAGGATCCATGTAGCAGACCCCATTTAGCTGAGATTCTCCTGACTTACTGGGTTGTGCCTCGTACCTCTTACTTCCATCTTTCATTTGTCATTTTCCTTTTTGCATTTCTAATCTCATTCCCCGTCCCCCTTTTCCCCATCTCTTTAGACCTCAGTTTCCCCTACTTTGTTTTGTTTGGATCCATGTAGCCGACCCCATAAAGTTGGGTTGTTGAAAAAGATCCTTCAACTGCCATAACAATATAACATCCCAAAATCACACGTCCCCCCCATTCCCAAGTCCCAACATCATAGCTTACCCGACTAAAGAAGCTTGTCATTTTATCCTATTCCAAGATCATTGGGTCACCAGTTTTTAAAACTGAAAGGAACCATAATAAAACCAAGTAACTCGGTAAACAGTTGAAGAGGAAATTAACAAAGGTACTTCAACAAAAAAGAACAACACATTCAGCACATTTTGATATCCATCTATTCACTCATCTTCATTGTCGAATATACATATTGCAATTTTACTAACATGGGAAAGCGTGGCATAACTTTAGTAATCCTCAAAAAACATGTTCACAACAAATTATATGTAAATGGACAAAAGGGAAGGGGGTACATGCTAAAACAAACTCATCCATTCTCCAGAAAATTGGAGAATTTAACAAATCTTTGGAAGATCTAAAAGAAATATTAGAAGTTACAAGAAAAGTAATTAAGCTGAAAAAGATGGAAAAATCCTTCAAGGAAACCCATGAAGGGGGGAAGGGATAGACTAACCTCCTTCAATGAATTATTGAAGCTCCCCTTTACACTATCTTCACCTTCACAGGGGCTCAAGAGATTCGCCGGATATCCTCTAAAATGCACCTGCAGAACCTATTTTCTGTCAGCTGGCTTCTGGAAGGAAAGACGACATAATACTGTCCCAGTTCAATGAAGCCAGCCAAATTGTATGTTATACATTGACATAATAACTGACAAAAAAGACCAAGTTTTTACACAAATCAGCATAAAACATAAATTGGTAAGAACCTAGGAATAAAAGTGTCTTTTTTTCTGGGAACTGCTTAAGAAAGCTTTATGAAAGAAACGGAAAATGACGATTTAGGTCTTGTTAAAATGGATATAATGATGCATCATGCTGAGAAGGACGTTGAGGATGTACCACATGTCTACTGACTTCAGCTCTCCCCACTTCAAAAAGCAACTAAAAGAGTGGCTTCTCAGGACAATGGAAGGGGAAAGAGACAGATGGGAACATAGGAAGATCATCTAAGCGGTAACTAGGGGTGAATATGGATGACACAGAGATTTTTTTTTTTTTTTGGGATGAGAAAAATATATATTACCAAAAGAGAGACCCTAAAAGGGGATACAAGAAAGGAGCAAAAAAATTCCAAAGAAAACAAAACAACCCTTAACAGGTGAATTTCCAAGAAGTTACAATGCGTCTATTTCTAGAGGTATCCACAAATCTAAGAGGGACAGCTGACAGTCTGCTTTTAATTTCGAAGGAGATGGAGTCCCAAATCTGATGAAGGAATCTGGAGTTGGAAGTCCATCTTCTTAGGTTACACTCGAACCAGATGTGATGAACAGCAGCACTGAAGGCAAGTTTACCCAAACGGTCGCAAAAAGATGACCCAGCAAAGGTCATATCAACCCAGATCAATTCACGATGGAAAGGAAGGATCCGACGATGAACCAGCCAACAACGAGCAAGAACCCCTGCCAAAATCTTTGAGGTGAAAGGGCAGTTGAATAACAGGTGGTCCACATCTTTGAGACCATTCCAACAGAGTATACAGCGGGGGGTCACAGAAATGTGTCTACTAATGAGAAAGCCTTGCGTGGAGAGGCAACAGCGGAGAGCACACCATAGGGTGAAGCTATGTGTGGGATGCAGCGTGGGAACCAAACAACCTTACGCCGGATAACAACTTTACCACTTGATCTTAAAAGATTCCAAGCAGACTTCAAACTGAAGATACCTGAACGAGCAGCATTCCCAACGACCCTGTCACTTCTTCCAGGGGAGGACCTTTGGATAATAAGGAGGGTTAACCAGATGAGATCCAATGAAGGAGAGGAGGGGGAAAGGGGGTCCCAGCAAGAATCCGGATAATGTGAGAAACTAAAGCCATTCTGTCAGAACCCAAGCTGTAAATTGTTCTGTCCCCTACCATACGGAAAAGAATACCTGCAGAGTGTCAGTTGTCCAACCAAAGCCTAGTAGAAACACCATCATCAATCAATGAAGTAATAGATCCAAGAGCATGGAGCATGGGGCCTAAACTTCACAATCTTTCTCCAAACCCAAGAGGTATCTGAGGGGATAGGGACCGTCCAAATAGAATCATTGCGGAGGTATATAGAGTATACCCAATCAACCCAAATACTCTTTTTCTTTGAGGCAATCTTCCAAATCAGATGGAAGATACCAGCCACATCGGTGTCCTTAATACGCCTAAGACCCAAATCCCCCACAGCTCAGACCAGGTGAAGATATCTAGAAGTATCAGAATCCTTCTAGAGAAAGAACACATAAGAGCTTCCAACTTTGGCATGACCGATTGTGGAATACCAAAGATGCCGGACCAATAAATGTAAGTGGACTGGAGAACTGATCTGATAAGTTCTAGCCTCCCTACAAAGGAAAGAAGCTTGCCTTTCCACAATTGGAGTCTTTTCCTCATAAGATCAAGCATCGGAGTACAGTGGTGTCCTGTCAATCTGGAGGGGATGAGGGGGAGACCTAGATATTTAAGGGTGAAACCACAAATGTCAAGGAGCGTAGCTTTGAGGTCCTCAGAGATACCTGATAAGAATAGGGAAGGACTTTGAGAGGTTAACCCGAAGACCCGACATGGACTCAAAATGGTTAAGGCAAGATATGGTGGATTGGAGAGAAAGGAGGTCAGCTTTGAAAAAGAGCATAAGGTCGTCCGCAAAGGCAATGTGGGTAAGCTTCAGGGCTTTACACTTGGGGATAGGGGTAATAAGCTGCTGATCAATGAGAGATTGGATACTTCTAGAGAGGACCTCAAGGGCTAAGGTGAAGAGGTAAGGGGAGAGGGGCCAACCTTGGCGGATGCCAGTAGAGGAGGGGAAGTAACTAGCTGGACTACCATTGACAAGAACTGAAAAATGAGGGGAAGAGATGCAAAGGTATATCCAGTTTATGAAGATAGGGGAACCAACATCTTGTTCATAACATTGACAATGAAATCCGAAAGTAAAGAGTCAAAAGCCTTGTGAATATCCACTTGCAAAAGGGCCGAGGGAGAATGGCTTTTCCTATCAAACCCTCTCACAATTTCATGGCAAAGGAGGATGTTATCTGAAATGCTTCTACCAGGAACAAAGGCAGATTGGTTGTCACTGACTAGTAAATCAACAACCAACTTGAGGCGATTTGCAAGGATTTTAGCAATGAATTTGTAGAGAAGGTTGCAAAGGGCAATGGGGCGAAAGTCACTCATGGAGGCACCCTCTTTTTTGGGAATGAGATAAAGAAAGGTATTATTGATACCATGGATCTGAGAAGGGTTGAGGAAGAAGCTTTGAAGAGCATTGACAAGATCCATTTTAAGGATATCCCAACAAGCAGTGAAGATGACAACCAAATTTCGATCAAAGGTCCCCATCCCTGTTGAAGAGAAGAAGAAGAAGAAAAAATGAATGTTCATCAGATGTAGGTTTTCTTCGGCCTCCATGACCGGCCCCTCCGGCCAGGCCTCTCCAACCCTTTCTCCTGTACCCTCCCCTTCTCTCTCTTCATTGCCAACCCCTGCTCCTTCTTCATCCCCTCTTCGCCGTACTTGAAATTCCCTCTTTGGTCCAGCACCCACTGCTTCTTCTTCTGATGGTCTCCCTTTGCACTTTGTCTCCCCTTCTTTTGTCGAGGGTTCCAAGGTTGCACTTTGCCCTTCAGGTCTCCTTGATGATGAAGACTCCTTGTGGGAAAATACTCTCGTTGGACACTTCATTGGTAACCAACCTCCATTCCACATTACCAAGCTCTCTCTATCCAAACAATGGAGATCTCAAGGGTCTTTTGAGACTTACCTATTGGGGAATGGTCTGTTCATCTTCAAGTTCTCTACCTCCTTCGATAAGAATCATACCCTGGAAGGAGGGGCGTGACTGGTGGGTCGAAAACTAATATTCTTGCGGCATTGGACTCGCCATATCCAACTTCAATGTGTTAAGCTCTCCTCTATCCCACTCTGGATCTCTTTCCCTAGACTACCCTTCCAGTACTGGTGCACTGAAGGTCTAAGTTTGGTCAGTTCTATCCTTGGTACTCCCCTGCACTCCTGCACTCAGATACCAGAACCAGTAGGAAGGATAGGCTCACATATGCCCGTATTTGCGTTGAAGTATCTGCAAGTAAAGCTCTCCCTACAACCATCACCGTTATTGAATAAGATGGTCACTCCTTTGTGTTAAATGTTACTTATGATTGGCCTCTGCCTCATTGTCTGATCTGTCAAACCTTCGGCCACGACTCCTCCCTTCGCTAACCTAAGGCCACTGTTGTTGGGGTTGAAGTCACCACTGAAGACACCTATGTAGCGGAAGCCACTCTTGCTCAGCCATCCTCTATCGAAGATCCTAACCCTTTCTAGGAGATTCGGCTGCCCTCTAGAGGAAGAACTAGAACCAGAAACCATCAGAAGCATCACCGGCGGAAAGGTGTACCGGCAAGTAATCCGGTAACAGATTCTACCCATGGATTGTCCGCTGGTCTCTCTGATGCTCCTTTGGATCGCAATCGGTTCTCTACTCTGAGCTCTGACGATGCAGCAAGCACGATATCCAACCTCGAAACTACCCCTGGTCATCCAACCATGTCAAGTCGCTCTTGGAGAGATTCCTTTGCTATTGATCTTGATCGCAACTTCTCTGAACCTAGATCTCCTTCTCGGTTGCTTGATCCTCCCTCTGTTGACGTTGATCCCTCTACTGCCTTTTCCCTACCTTTGTCAGAAACCCTTCTGACCAATCGCCATCCTCTGCCAGTCTCCTCTGCGCCTTCCTCTGTTGACATTGTTCCTTTAATGTAGTCGAAGCCATTTCCTTGCCTCAGATTGTCCTTGACTCCTCCCCAACCCCTATTTCTGTGCCTGATCCACTTTCTCCGTCAATCTCTCCCAGACCTACCCCTTTAAGCCTGGGGATTACCAATTCTCTCAAAGGGCAAGTCAAGTCTTTGTTGGCCCCTCGTCCCTCTCTCCCCTCCCCCCCCAATCTCTTCTTCCCCTAACGTAACCCTTTTGGTGGGTCCCTATGGTCCCTACTCCTCTTCCCATTCCCTCTATACCCTGGCCCACCATCCCATCCTCTTTGGCTGATTCTACTAGGCTTAATGGGCCAGCTAATTCATGCCATTCGACCAATTGCTCTAACCCACCATTCCTAGCCCACCCTCGTTTGGGCCTTAGCTCCAATATTGGGTCGACCCACTCTGTGCCCCAGTCTAATGCCCCCCCGCCCCTTCGAGTTTTTTGCCATCGTAACCCTAGCTCCCCTCCTTTCCCTTAGAATCGCCCCTACATAGCCTACTCCCTTCCCTGTCCGGAGAAGATTTTGCCTCTGAGTATGGAAATCAGAGGTCATGCATTATGTCGTGAGACTATGGATCCGGGACAGTGATTTTGTCGAGGCTGGCTTTGGGTGTCCTCTGCAATTTAGCACGTTGTTTTTGTTTGGGCTTTTGCCCTCCTTTTTGCTAGTCCTTGCCTTTTACGGCAGGGCTTTGTAATTGGTTCGTGCTTGTTTGTTTCCTCTCCCCCCCCCCCCCACCCCTTTTCTTGCCTTTGGTAATGAATTTTTTTATTCATCCAAAAAAAAACAAGCAGTGAAGAAACTCATACTGAAACCATCCGGACCGGGAGCACAGTTTGCCTTGTGAGAGAGGACAGCGGAGAGGATTTCAGATTCAGAGGGGATGGCTTGGAGGGAGGGGAGGAGGGAAGGAGGGATGGATTTGGAGATATGACCATCAGGTATGAGAGAGGGGTAAGGAGAGAGGGGCAAAAAAGCTGCTTAAAGAAATTCACAGCGGTGGATTTGATATCTTCTACTGGAGGGGGGGACCAGACTGGGATTCAAGGGCAGAAATGGAGTTAGAATTGGTTCTAGCCTTCAAGGAACGATTAAAATAAGCCGTGTTAGAATCACCGAGCTCAAGCCATTTAATGCGGGATTTCTGGCGGAGAAAACTTTCTTCTTGGAAAGGGAGGTTGTTTTAATGTATGTTGGATAGGAAAGGTCCAGTGGGAATTGGTTTGTCTGTCTTGATTTGGCCTTGTAGTTTCGGGTTTTCACATAAGTTTAAGCAGTAGCTTCTTTTGAAGTTTCTGGACTTGTATTGGTTCCCCATGATTTCCGGGGATGCTTCCTGGACCCAATCTTCAAGGAGCTCGAAAGGTCACGTTTGGTATCACTTCTGATACTACAGACTGATTCTTCTCCATAAATACTTCATTAACCATTACGAGTGAGTCTTAAACAATGTTTGTCATAAATGTCCCCCATAAAAATTAGGAAGTGATTCTTTATGTCATAAAATTGTGGAAGTGATTTTTATATCATAAAATTTGTGCCAAACATTATTCTGGTCTGAATCACTTCAGAGCATCAAACTCTCCGAGAATCAACCTGGAGAAGTTTGTTATTTCATTTCTCAATAATGTTCTAAAAACAATCAATGGAAAAGGGGAAAAAAAAAAAAAAAAAGATAAGAATAACCTAAAGAGAATTAAAAAGCCAAAATCCAATCTCCACATAATATTGAATGTATCAAATTATAGCAACATAAAGGTGGCTCAGGCGGAAAGGAATCAAAGGATAGGATCTGTTTTGATTGCTGCTCAACAAATAAGGGTTGGATTTCCTTGGCTTCGGCTTAAGATGGGGGGAAAATTATGAGATGGAGCAAAAACTAATCCAGAGGTAATAATTTAGATAAATGAAACTCACAACTCTGGGCCTCAAAAATAAGCCAGATGTCTAGCAAATAAGGATCCAAGACCTATACAAGCGTAGATCTCACCCAAAGATTTATACAAATAAGAAACCAGTATGAACAGATAATTTTTAACCAGCTGGTCCAAACAATACTCTTCAGAATTTTTTTCAAATCTAATATGAATGTTTCTTGACCATCCAAATAAAAGTACAGGATGTTCACATCGGAATGAACCATTTATGCTGAATGCGGTTTCATCTGACCACCTAGACAAGACCTACCTGATGCTGGGTCCCAATCCTCTGACCATTAGATACAAGGCAAGACATCAAAGACAATCCTTTTGCTAGGTCACAAAAGGGAGTTGTATGTGACGTATGGGAAGCTTTCTTATTTCACAAGAACATTGTACTGCAGAACTTCTGTTATCTGGCACAGTTTTCCTCATTTGGAATTTTTTTGGATAAAACAGGGATTCTGTTCTGCAAGTGGGTGTTTCTTGCCTATGCGACATGGATGTGGTGGGGCAGGTGTTAACATTCAACACAAAAATGAGGCGTCAGACTAAACAAAGCCCCATAATAGGATTCTAGGATTCTGAGTTGTAGAATAAGTTTTTTTTTTAATTAGTTCTAAACATTATTTCATATCACATATTCATATAAATAATCTTCCAAGTATTATGGAAGATATCACGTTACATTTTATGATTAATTTGGGGTGATCCAAAAGTATTTGTTGTAGCACACAAAAAAATTTCTAGTGTTAAAAGCAATTCAATAATTTGTCTGTGTCTGATGTAGACAAGTTCTACTCCAAACACTAACATCGAAAGAAGAGAGTAACCAGGTCTGTGGTTCCTTGAATGAACCTGTTCTGGTTCAACTGAACCAGATTCAGTTGGTTTAGACCAGACCAACCAGGTCATTGTGTTTTGTGGTTCACCCAAAACCAGTTCTAATTAATCCAGTCCATGCCTTAGTCAAAGAGATATCAAAAGTAATTAATGCATGTGTGCAGTTTTGAGAAGCATTATCTAGTTAGTTACAACTATTATCTGAAGTCTTTGAAGATATTCAGTCAATAAGTCAGTCCATTGATGGTTTTGTAAGTCCTTGAAATTATGCAGTTCATTAAATGGTCAAAGAGTCTAGGAGAAAATCTCAATGAGTCTAGAAGCCACTCTAGAAAAGGGCTTCCTATAAGTATTTTGAACAAGTTGAAAAGTCGAATGAAATTTCTGGTTCAATGCCAATAGCTGCGAGATGAAGTGGAGCCTAGTGAGATGTCGGGCTGCTTGGTGAGATGTCTTGTTTTGGGTGGTGAGATGCTAACATAGGCCTTGGTGAGAATTCTTGGTCATAACCCTCTTATCTCTTTCTTACTTCTTCCTTCTTTTATTAAAATCACAGTCATCAAGGTGACCAAGGAGTTGGAGAGTGTCCAAAATCAAGGCAGCAAGGCGCCCAAGACGACCAAGGAGCCTGGGCGCCTAGACGGCGCCTTGATAACAATGATTAAAATTGCTCAATTTTGATTGTGTTCTCACCTCCCTACGTCATGTCTATTGAGGACTCTGATTCTCTTGCAAGGACTGAACCAGGATCCCATTAGTGTAACTAGATTACTTTTCTCCTTGATATCATGTGTATAGTTTAACGGTAGTTCAAATTGATGGGAGCAGGTTCTATGGACCTGTCCATAGTAGTCAAGGCAGCGCCTAGGCGTCCAGGCATTGCTGGAAGGCCTAGGCATGGGCTCGCTTTACAAAATGCTTAAAAGGCGACTGCCTTGATCACCTGGGTGTCGCCTAGGACGCCCTGGCCCTCCTTGGCCCACCTTGGGAGCTGGGCAATTGACAGGTATGCATGTCCTATTCTCAAGGGTCAAGTAACAAAGTTTCTTGTTAAGGTGGTTGTAGAAGGCCTATTTGTTGGTCTGGAGGTGGCTTCTATTCAATCGCAATTGGATTTTGAGGTATGTTTTCTGTTCGGAGTTTCTATATTTTGGGATTCTGGACACTATCAATCTAAAATAATAATAGAAGTTCTATTCACTTCTTCATGATATGAAGACCAAAATATTGTTACCACTCAGTTGGCTTTATAAAAAATTCAAAGAACATTTATTGACATGATGGATATGTATATTTTTTCATTCCACAACTAGGATGTCAGGAAACAATAGTTTTATCACTACTCCGATATTTTACATATTCCATATCGTAGGCCAAAGTTCTGGTTGAGGCCTGTCAGGCATACAAGTCACAATTTTCAGTTGAAAAAATACCAAGTTTCCTTTAGGCCATCTGATTGGATACAAATGATGTAAGGTGTTGACAGAATCGTGGGTTAGAAAGAGAGAATGAGAAAATGGAATAACTTATTTTCATTGATAGGTAAGCCCCTCTATTTATAATAGAGGGGAAAATACAAAGGGACTGAAATAGGCGATGTGGGACTAAAACCCACATAGCCGACTGTAGACATAATTACCCCTAACTAACTGTCTCTATAAGAGCAGTGACTTAAACCTAATAACATAGGAATTAAACTACCCCAAAAGGACCAGAATACCCCCACGGTATTCTGGATTACATATGCCAACACTCCCCCTCAAGCTGGATTATACAAATAAGTAAAGAAAGAAGATCCAGCTTGAACTAAAGAAAAAAGAACTCCTAATAATGCTAACACTCCCCCTCAAGTTGGCGCATACAAAGTACTAATGCCTAACTTGAACAAAATGGGGAAAAATTAAGTTGCAACAAAATCCAGCTTGACATATGAATGCAGCTCCCAAATAAACCTTCAAGAACTTGAAAAAATAGATCTTCAAAACTTGGGCAGACTTGATCAGCAAACCGGGACTGGAATGTCTTCCAAAAAAGGCAGCTTTCACCAATCTTCTATTGGTATCCAGTGATGAATCTCTGAATGATAATCTTGAAGATAAGTAACTAGGGTAGCGAGCAGATGAATCAAGCAGCGAAAAAAATCAACCCAACTGTAGAACCTCATATAGGCATGCAATAATCAAGCATCTTCAATACTTTAATGCCAATCTCCCCCTTACGGCAAACTCAACCCAATAATGAAGGATACCCAATAGCAATGGTGGAAACACTGATCTTTTATGTTTTACACCAAGTGTTCCTGCGAGTTTTGCTTTCTGCAATGGCTGCAAGTATACTGTACATAATCCCCCCTCACGTGTAGTAGTACACGTGGACAGAAAATGGATATGATGTAAGAAACAGTGCAAAAGTATAATATTCCAGAATTTTCCAAAAGGTGCTAAAGGTAATGGAAAGAGAAGAAATGGCAATTTAAAAAATACCATAAACTTCCAAGGTGGTTATAGGTATATGCCAAAGGTATGATTTGGGAGGTGGTGAACTGAAAAGAAGCAGTGGGATAATGAATTATGGAGAAAAACAATGCAACATAGAAATTGTCTACCATCTTCAAACAATCAAACAAACACTTTTGATGGAAACTCCTGCAGGGGAGAAACACCTAACTCCAATAGTCAAATCTGATAAGTATACAGATCTGATGTGGAGTAAGGAAAGGCTCCAATCTTCAAGGCTTGATCAATCTTCAAACAAGGAAGAACAAGTGTGCAAAATTCCAATTTATAAACTCTCACATGCTAAATAGAACTGACGAAGATATCTGGACAGAATTGATGTAATAAGCTTCAACAAAAACTTGGATCAGATCTGAATTAGTGAATAATGCTAGGATCAAGCTCCAAAAGTAAGCTGGATATGAACCAATAGAAGAGCTTCACACAACTGAATAGGTTCGTAGTTGCAACCAATAACCTTGGAACACACTGTTGTAATCCCAAATAAGCTGATCTCTTCGACAATGAAAGAAATTCAATCTCCAATAGAAGGATACTCAGTCGCAATAATAGGGCAGCAGTAGTCCACATAAAGGTAGCAATATCATGTCAACCAGTCATGCTTACAGAAGCCAATCAATAGAACCAGCAAATATAAGATAATAACTCAGCAAATCCAATAGGTAGTTAAAGCAGCCAGCCACATAGGAATCAGTAAAATAGGTTGATAATTGGAAAAATCGAGCCATAAGATGAACCTGAACTTTTTTCAATAATAAATCCATGATTGATGCTGAAACTTGGGTCGAATACTCCTCTGATGGTGATAAAAGTCCCCTCAAAAAATCAGCAAGATAGGACATCCCTTCTCCTAAGATCGATTAAAGTCAGGGTTTTTTAAAAACCCTGAAAGTTGAGATCGATTGTAGGAAGGGGGCTTCAAAAAAATTTGATAATGACTTGTCAAAAATTGATGATGTATTTGAATAGATGCTGTCCTCTGCGGCTTGAATGGATCTCCAATACGAATAACCAATCTTTATTTGTGTTTGAGACTTGATCTTCAAGAGGGAGAAACCCCAAAAATTGCAGAAAAAAATAGGACAGCAGCTATCTTGTGTAATAGAACTTCTTCAAGCCATGAACAGTTGAAGTAGAATGTCCCTCTTGATGATAGAAACACCTCCAAAAAACTCCAGCAGCAGCAAGCAACCCTAACCCTAAAATCGATGTGTCAGGGTTTTGTAAAACCCTGAAAAGGAGGATTGATTGAGGTTAGGGGTCTTCAAACACTTGGAAAGAGGCTAATACTAAGGTCGAGTGGTCCTTGTAGTTGGAGTAATCAGCCCTCCAAAAATTAGCAAAAACTAAAACCTGAAAGTCAAGGTTTTTAGTAGGTAACCAAATTAGCAGGTTAAGGAAGTTTTCCTGTAGAAACAAATCCAGCCATCAGAAAGGGTCCAAACTTAGGTCGAGTAGAGCTTGTAGTAGTAGGGAATCACCCCCAAAAATTCAGCAGCATCAGAAAAGGGAAACCCTAAAATCGATTGGAGTCAGGGTTATTCAAAACCCTGACAAGTTGAGATCGATTAGGGTAGGGGTTGGAATGGTTAATGAGAGATGGAAAAAAAGCAAAAAAAGGGAAGTAGGACATTGGAATAAGGTAGTAAGGTGCTGGAAAAGATAGCAAGGGGAGCTCCAATGGTGGAACGTTAGCCTTTTATGATGACAAGGTTCTGATCTCCAAAGAATTCTGGGAAACTCCAAATTGCAGAGATGGTTCCAGCAGTTTTTAATAGAAAAAAAAATAGATATAATGGAGGAGGGCAGCAACTAAATCATTGGATATTGTATTTACCTCATTAGTGCTGCCCCCTTACAAGGATGAGAAGAAAAAAAAACAGAAGAAGGAGAAGCCGAGAAAGAGAGAAGAAGGGAGAGATCGATTGAAGAGATGGGGTAGGGTTTTTTTTCTTTTTCTAACCTAGATCAAACCCGCTCTGATACCATGTTGACAGAATCGTGGGTTAGAAAGAGAGAATGAGAGAATGGAATAACTTATTTTCATTGATAGGTAAGCCCCTCTATTTATCTATTTATAATAGAGGGAAAAATACAAAGGGACCGAAATAGGCGATGTGGGACTAAAACCCACATAGCCGACTGTAGACATAATTACCCCTAACTAACTGTCTCTCTAAGAGCAGTGACTTAAACCTAATAACATAGGAATTAAACTACCCAAAAGGACCAGAATACCCCCATGGTATTCTGGATTACATATTCCAACATAAGGAAATGTAAAATAGTTTAAAAATACACGAGAAATAGCATAACAGAAAAAACAACATCATATATCAGTTGAAAAATGAAGTATATTTTCTCTTTTGCCTATATTTTTCAATTAAAGTCTAAAATCTCAGAAATTTTGATTGAAAAGTTAAGGACAGTTTAGTTTCTATATTTATTAATCTTTTTTTTTTTTTTTTTGGTTAGTCACACAATTATGCTAATGATTAGGAAAATTTCCATTTTATCTTTTATTACATCCCACCAGATGGAGCCCATAGAGTTCCTATTAATTTTTACAAAGATATTCAAAATATTCCCTTAAATAAAGCTTTTAATTAGTTTCCATTTTTCTTTTCGGATGGGAATGAAGAAACAAAGCTTTGAGGTAACCCAAAAAAATGAGCTGCTAGTATTCAGGAAAAATGAAAACATTACTTTTATATTCTCCATAGATTCCTTCAAAAGGAAACATTCTTTTTATGTTCTCCATAGGTTCCTTCATAAGGAAATGAGTCTTACTAGATCGGCACACTTACAAACTAAATAAAGTAGAAAAATTACATACCGTTAAATTCCATGGCCTTTCAGGTTCTAAGCATAGAAGGTCAAAAAGAACACCTGTTGGTATGTACCTGCAAGCAATAAAAGGACACCTAATTAGCATACCCTAAACGTTCCCAACAAATACCTGATAGCAGGTGAACAACAGTTCCCAAGGAAGGAGATGATGAGATACACAGATCATAAATAAGACTAGATAATTCTATCTTCAGCAACTCACACACAAGGAAAGTATAGAAAACACAGTTGAAGGATGTATCTTTACCCCAGAAAGTGATTGGTAGGATTAGAGCAACGCTAATGGATCAGTTTCTTAGCAGATACAGTTTTGGTGAAAAGTTTCCTGGCCTGCGCATATCATGTAGCATGTGTAATTTTGTGACATGGAAGCCTGATGTGGCAATTCGGACCATTAGATATTTGGGAAATGGTCTGAACTGCCCAGGTGTCAATTTCAACTCAAATTAAATCATTTATCCTGCCATGTATGTCCATGCATCCCCTCGGAGGTCCATGCACCAGTTTTGGTAGTCTCAGATATCTCAATGCTTTGTTTTGCCACTTGGCAAACTCCGTTTGTGCTAAAACTTTACATGTGAGCAGGGGACATTAGGGATTGTCCAGAAAATTTCACCCCCATCCAACTGGCCATGTGGATGGATTGGAAAGTGCAGTTCCTATCAAGACTTGGACTGAGCTTTACGCCTGTACCCTGCTTTCCCACCCACCCCAAAAAAAAAATTTTTTGCTAGGTTATAGGAAGTGGTTTTTCTCTCTAACTTATGAGCTGATGTGTGGAAAGTGAATTCCAGAGTGATTCTCTTTCTACTTCTCCTCCTCCTCCTCCTTTACCACCTTCTAAACCTAAGGGTGTCAAATGGGAACCGAAACCAGACTGAATAAACCAAATAGAACCAAGCCAAATAGAATTTGGATATAATCCGGATCTGAAATGTAGGAACCGAATTCAGTTCGGTTATGGTTCAAACCGAACCGAATTCAGTTCAGTTATGGTTCAAACCGAACCGAATTTGGGTACTAATATATTATAATATTAATACATTATAATTATAATACTATAAATATATATATATGAACCGAGCACATGAACCAGAACCGAACTGTGTAAGAACCGACTAAGAATCGAAACCGAGCCAAACCCAGCATGTTTGGTTGGGATATCAATTTTCAGAACCGATTCAATTATCGGTTCGGTTCGGTTCCGGATCACGACAGCACTCTTTGGAACCAAACCGAATACCCAGTTGATTTCCACCCCTATCTAAACCTATCAGTTTAGCCTTAAATAACCCCATCTCAGCTCTTGCACACCCTAGTCCATTGTGCTGGTTTTCACTAATTCTATCTTCTCTCAAGCCATAACAGCTCCCTAACCTCTTCAACTTCTCCAAACCTCTAATGCTCTAAAACCCTAGCCTATTCATTCTGTCAACCACTTATACAACTCAACTCTAATACTAGTTTCACCCTAAAGATCTAAGCATAATTTCCACTTTCCCTTCACCCTCTCCTATACTAGAGCAGCAGCAAATCCCTCTCATAAAAGCCCTTGCGTACTACACTTTGAAGGCTAATTAGAATCCTATGTCACTCAATGTGGAAAATTGTCATGTAGGCAAGCTGGAGCGCTTCATTGGGCTGGGCCAAACTTGTTTGAGAGCCCCAACCGAGAACCAAGTCCAAGTTTGGTTGTGGTCTAATAGAATAGGTAGGCTTTAATTTGGGAATAATATTGTTTAAGATCTGATTTTTATTCAAGTTCAAGTTCAAAGATTCAATATTTATTCAAGCTACTTCAACAAAAAGCTGCTGCCAATAACTTTCTTCCCTTACAATTCATATCAAATCCTGATTTACTGGCTCCTAGTTTGTCTTCTACCAATCTAGGACTACATTAATAAGGTTGTTGTAGACCAAATAATTCAGCATCAGGTTGTTGTAGATCAAATAACTATGTAACGTTGACTACCATCTTCATAGATAAATTGTTGTTGACAACACGAACAAATAAATAATAATAATCTTCAACTGATAAGCATAGTGTCAAGATGTCACTTAGGTGACTGCATTGGCATCTAGGCGGCTTGACAACTAGTGTTGTCTTAATCGCGTAGGCTAGCGTTTTGGTCGACTTAGTCTCTTATTGGTGTCGCCTTGCGTCCAGGCCCTCTCCAACGCCTTGGTTCATCTAGACGTCGTGACAACTATGCTAATGAGCAGATTACAAGAACAGATAAATCTTCAACTGATGACTTGAGCAAATAAGAATAATAGTCTTTAACCTCTCCCTCACATGTAGCATTACATATGGACAAACCATGACTAGTAATCAGGATCTCAAAGGATGAGCATCACAAAAAAAAAAAATCCAATAATCAACAGTAGCAATTAATCTCCAATCTCTCCCTCACTGTAGCGCAAATAATCTCCATGCAAGTACCAATCTTCAAAAAATTTCAAATCCCAAACAAATGTGAATTGGGGCCCACCAAAGCAATAAATTTGCAAATATACTAGACCACTGGCAATGCTATAGAATCTGGCCTCACTTATGGGTCACCAAAGTAGGATAATGGCAAATTTGGAATTAATCCATGCAATCCCAAATTTAAACCCAATTATGGCCCACCCAAGATAGGTAAAACAAAATTACAATGAAGTAGTGTCAATCTAATAATTAACCATAATGTTCAAGGGGCTCTTGGGTAAACAAAAGGGAAGGAATGGCAGAATTGTAAATATCTCAAAATTAAAAAGGGGATGACATGGCTGTTATTTCTTTGAAATCCAATTATAACCACAATCCATAGCTAAAGGGGTAAACTTGGAAAGGTAAAGAAATGGGACACAAAGGAGATTAGTAATTATTGTTTGGGGACAAACTAGGAAGGGAGGTTAATTAATGTACAACAACAACAAACAACAACAAACTCAGCCTTATCCCAACTTAATGGGTGGTTGGCTACATGGATCCAAACAAAACAAAATAGGGAAAACTACTGCCTAAAAAAAAGGGGTGGGGGATGAAGAGAAGGGAAGAGGGGGATGGGAAATGAGATGAGAAATGAAAACTGGAAGATGACAAAAGAAAGATGAAATATGAAAGTAAGAGGAAAGAGGCACAGCCCAGCAACTCAAGAGACTCTCAGCTAAATGGGGTCTACTAAATGGATCCTTGCCCTCCAATAGGCTCTATCCGAGGTCATACTTGGTACAAGACTTAGACTAAGCATGTCCTTCCTCAACTTCTCCTATGGTCATTTTAGGCCTGCCCCTAGATCTTTTAGCTCCTTCAATCGGAATCATATCGCTCCTCCTTACTGGGGCGTCCATAGGCCTCCGTTGAATATGACCATACCACCTCAAACGACTCTATTTGACCTTGTCATTGATCGGGGCAACTCTCAACTCAGCTCTAATACGTTCATTCCGTACTTTAGCCTTCCTAGTTTTTACGCGCATCCATCTTAACATCCTCATCTCTACTACACATAGCTTCTCGATATGACACTTCTTGACCACCCAACATTCTACCCCATACATCATAGCCGGTCGAACAACAATCCTATAGAATTTTCCTTTAACCTTTAAGGGAATATGTCGGTCACACAACACTCCGGACGCACCTCTCCACTTCAACCATCCCACTTTGATTCTCTGTGAAACATCATCTTCTATGTCAACATCTTTATTTATGATTGACCTCAGATGTCTAAAATAGTCACTTTGCGGTATCACTCTTTCCTTAATTCGCACCATGTCAGCATCCCTCATTGTGTGACTAAAATTACACATCATATACTCCGTCTTCGTTCTACTAATCTTAGAGCCTCTTGTTTCCAAGGTTGATCTCCACAACTCTAACTTAGCGTTAATCCCTTCTTTTGTCTCATCCACCAAAACGATATCATCGGCAAAGAGCATACAACACGGGACCTCCTCTTGGATGCTCATGAAGGCATTAAAGACAAAGAGAGGAGCAACATTGGAAATTAAAGAGATAAAACAAGAAAACCAAGTAATGAGAGTAATGTATGGCCAAAGGCTAAACTAGGAAGCACTACAAATTTATGGGACATGAGGGAACAAGGGAAAAAAGAAGGGGTACTTGGGGAAACTAAAATAAAAGATAAGTGATGAAGGAAAAAAGAAGCCATCTTCTTCTTCCTTTGTAAAACCAGAACAGCAGTGTTAGATATATGGCCAGAATACCGTGGGGGTATTCTGGACCTCTTTCCTTTGTTATTTTATTAGTTTTGTATTATGTGGTTTAGTCCCACATTGCTACCATACAGATGTTTACTGTTTTATTACTCTTATAAATAAAGAGTGCTTGGGATGAATAGATCATCCAAGCTTTCCCTAATTTTAAATCTGTCCACATGGTATCAGAGCAGATTTCGAGTTAGGGACAAAACCCCTCCTTCGAATTTCAGTTTTTTTCTCCCTCTCTCTTTCGATCTTCTTCTCTTCTAGTTCTCTCTTTCTTCTCCCTTGTTCTCCATTCCCATATAGGGCAGCACTGATGAGGTGATCATACGATCCAGTTGCTGCCCCCATTACCTCTTTTATGCACTATAATTCTGCTCGATAAGGACCTGCCAAGCCTGTCTGCGATATTGGATCTTCAGTTTTTTTGGAGCTTGCTTCTACAACAACTACAAGGCATTAACTCCTTCCTTTGAAGACCACAAACTGCAGCAGGATTTCTTTTTTTTATTGGTTCAGTTCTTATCTACAGATTTGAAGACCTCCTTGAGATCGATCCTACTATCACAGGGTTTTTTTGCAAAACCCTGACACCTATCGATCTTGGAGTTGTTGCAGCCCAGTGTTCCTGATTTTTCTGCAGGCTGTTTCTTCCAGTATAGAGGGTTAATTGACCTCAGTTGAAGCCATTTTTCTGCAGAATTTTGGACTCCTTATTATCCTCATCGATTTCAGCAATTCAGGTTTTCTCAAAAAAACCCTGCCATTATCGATATAGGACTCTTCACTGCTGCTGTCTCTGATTTTTGGAGTTAGTTCAGCCTTCACTTGAAGACATTATTGGACTTCTTTACTGGCAGTATGGGTGACTCTCTCGATTCTTCAGCTACTTCAGATCAGCCACCTACCGATGGTCACCACAAGACTGACTACCACAGCTTCACACCAAATCCTATTAAACTTGATGGCTCGAATTACCTTTTATGGTCCAGGTCTGCCTCTTTTGCCATTGCTGGCCGTGGTCTCACCAGCCATATTAATGGCACTAGTGTTCAACCCATCGCCCCAGGCCCCGCTCGGACAGGTGGCTTGCTAATAATGGTGTTCTCATGTCCTACTTAATTGGTTCAATGACTACGATTTACAAAGATAACTTTCTTCTTCTAGACACACTGCACGGATTGGGCTGCTTGCAAGGAAACCTACGGGCAGCTTGGCAATGATGCCCGGTATATGAACTTAGGCGTAAGGTCCTCCATACCACTCAAGGTGAACTTTCGCTCAAGTACTATGCTACTCTCACGCATGTGGGCAGCAATTAGACCACTTCTCCGACTTCCACCCATCTACGCTTGATATTGCTTCCTATAAGAAGCATGTGGACAAGATCAGGGTCTATGATTTTTTGGCTGGCTTGAATGTGGAGTATGATCCAATTCGTGTTCAAGTGTTGGGCCATAAGCCTTTTCCCACACTCGAACAATCTTATGCATTGGTTTCATCTGAGGAGAACCGTAGGGCTGCCATGTTGCACCCGCCTATTACTGATAGATCAGCTCTCAAGGCTGCTGCCCCGACCCCTTCTGCACCTAGTGGCACTGCTTCTCTTGGTGATTCTACTACAGGGACTGTTGTTTGTGAGCACTGTCACAAACCCTATCACACCAAAGAGAAGTGCTGGAAACTTCATGGGAAACCGGCTGATTTTGAAGCTAAACGGGCTGCCAAGACAAAGATAAAGACAAAGACCAAGGCCCATCGGATCGAGATCACTTACAGCCCCTACTACTCGACACTGGTCTATCCCAGGATGATCTACAGGCCCTCCTACGTATGCTCAGGACTTCCGTTGCTGCTGCCTCTACTACATCAGCTACTGCCAATTCCTCAGCTCCTTCAGGTTCACACTTTGCCCGGTCAGGTATTCCATTTGTAGGTCATTGTGCTTCTGTGGCTTCCCATCCTTGGATCATAGATTCTGGAGCCACAGATCATATGACCGGTTCCTCTAGTCTGTTTCACAGATATTCTCCCACTTCTGGGAAAGATAAGGTCAAAGTGGCTGATGGGTCCCTTTCTTCAATATCTGGAAAAGGACTCATCAACTGCACTTCCTCTCTTCCCTTGTCTTCTGTTTTACATATTCCTAATTTTACTACTAACCTTCTTTCCATTAGTAGTATTACTCGTGATCTTAACTGCAAAGTCATTTTTTTTCCATCTCATTGTGTGTTTCAGGATCTGGACTCTGGGAAGACGATTGGATTGGGTAAAGTGCATGGTGGCTTGTACCTGCTTGATGACGGTCGCTTCTCTCCACCACCATTGCCTTCTCCGCTGCATCAGAACTCCTTGGTCTCTTCTGAACTTTACCAGTGGCACTCTCGGTTAGGTCACCCCCCTTTAGGAATTTTAGCTCATTTATTTCCTAGTTTGGTCACCCTACATACTAAGGATGACTTTTTTTGTGAGGCTTGTGTCCTGGCCAAACAGACACGTTCAACTTATCCTATTTCAAATAAAAGGAGTTCTTCTTGTTTTAATTTGGTACATTCTGATGTTTGGGGCCCTAGTCGCAAGCCCTCTATTTCTGGTCATCGCTGGTTTGTCTCTTTTATTGATTGTCATTCTCGGAACACTTGGGTATATCTTTTGCACACTAAAAATCAGGTTTTCTCATGTTTTCAGCATTTTCATAAGATGATTCAAACTCAGTTCCAAGCTACTCTCAAAATATTGAGAAGTGATAATGGAACCGAATTTACTGAATCACAATTTCAAAAATATTTGGCTGATCATGGCATTATTCACCAAACTAGTTGTGTTGATACCCCTGCCCAGAATGGTGTGGCAGAAAGAAAAAACCGCCATTTGTTGGAAATGGCCCGGGCTTTGATGTTTGCGAGGAATGTTCCTTCTCAATATTGGGGGGATGCGGTTCTCACTGCCGCCTATCTCATCAATAGGCTCCCTTCTCGGGTTCTTAATTCCCGTACCCCCTCTGATATTTTACTGGGCCATTCCTCCTTTATTGTCCCTCCCAAAGTATTTGGGTGTGTGTGTTATGCTAGGGATACCAGATCTCCAGGCAAGCTTGAGCCTCGTGGGCTCCGTTGTATTTTCTTGGGTTATTCTCCAACCCAGAAAGGTTATAAGTGTTACCATCCCCCTTCCCGTCGTACCTTGGTGAGTATGGATGTTGTTTTCCATGAGACCGTTTCTTATTATTCTTCACCACCTCTTCAAGGGGAGAGTTCTAGTGAAGATGTGCCCTTTGAGATTCCTCCACTAGAGGTTCCTCCGGCTGCTGTCCAGCCTCCTTCGACGGCACCCACACCGCTGCCCAGCCTCCTTTGACTGATGCCCAACCTCCTTTGGATGATGTCCAACCTCCTCCGGCTGTTCCTCCCTCACCTAATGGGAATCCTTTACAGGGGGAGACCATAGAAAATAGTATTGTTAATGTTCCTATTCAGGGGGAGCCGACTCCAGTCCAGAGAACTATTGGTGAATTTCAGCAGAGAATTGACAATTCCAACATACTCACCTACATAAGGGGCAGAACCAACAGAGGGCAGTTGCAATCCACCTTAGCACCAATACCCATCCAATTGCCGGCTCCAGATTCAGATCCTCCATCTCCTGGTAATCCCTCTTCTTCCGACCTACCTATTGCTCACCGCAAAGGTACTAGGACTTGTACTTTACATCCCATATCTCGTGTTGTTTCTTATAGTTCTCTTTCTCCATCTTTTCGTGCTTTTGTATCTTCTCTTTCTTCTGTTTCGATTCCTAAAACTTGGCAGAAGCATCTACAGATGGAAAGTGGAAGGCAATGTTGGAAGAAATGAGAGCACTACATAAAAATAATACATGGGAGCTTGTGACTCTTCCTCCGGAAAGAAACCAGTTGGATGTAGATGGGTCTTCGTAGTCAAACAGAAGGTCGATGGTTCTGTGGATCGATATAAGGCACGCCTGGTTGCAAAGGGGTTCACTCAAACTTATGGAGTTGACTATCGGGAGACCTTTGCACTGCGCGAAGCTCAACACCGTCCGGTGCTACTATCTCTGCTGTAAATCTTGGGTGGGATCTTCAACAGTTAGATGTAAAGAATGCCTTCCTCCATGGGAGCTTGAGGAGGAGGTATATATGGACATTCCACCAGGCTTCTCGATGACAGGACTAAGGGCAAGGTCTCGTAGATCAAGCGTGCACTTTATGGGCTGAAACAATCACCTAGGGCATGGTTTGGCGATTTCACAAGGTTATGATTTCAGCAGTTATAGGCGAGTAATGCTGATCACACTTTGTTTATCGACGAGTTGGTGACAAGGTAACTCTTCTCATAGTCTATGTAGATGATATTGTGGTCACCGGTAATGATGGTGATGCTATCGAGGATTTGAAGCTCCTCCTTGGCCGTGAGTTTGAGGTCAAAGATCTTGGTCCTCTGAAATATTTTCTAGGGATAGAAGTTGCTCGCTCTTGAAAGGGCATCTTTCTTTCTCAAAGGAAATATGTCCTTGATCTATTGATCAAACAGGGCTGCTAGGTGTCATCCTTCGGATACTCCTATGGAAGCTACTACAAAACTTAGGGAGAAAGAAGGTGAGCCTGTTGACAAGGGTGTTTATCAGCGGTTAGTGGGCAAGTTAATCTACCTTTCTCACACACGACCTGACATTGCAGCTTGCTTGTGAGTTTGGTGAGCTTCATGCATGATCCCTATTCCTCTCATATGGATGCAAATTCGTATTTTGAGGTATTTGAAGTCTGCTCCAGGAAAGGGAATCCTTCTATCTCCCACGGGTCACCTTAAGATTGAAGCCTATACTGATGCCGATTGGGCTGGTTCTCCTGACAGGAAATCTATCTCTGGTTACTGTTCCTTTGTTGGTGGGAACCTTGTCACATGGCGTAGCAAGAAGCAGAATGTTGTGGCCAGGTCCAGTGCTGAAGCCGAGTTTCGTGCGATGGCCCAAGGAATTTGTGAACTTCTGTGGCTTAGAGGATTATTACAGGATATCGGTGTTGCTGTCCATCTTCCCATGATGCTTTCTTGTCACAATAAAGCAGCCATTAGCATTGCTCATAACCCTGTCCAGCATAATCGTACTAAGCACGTGGAGGTTGACCGACATTTCATCAAGGAGAAGCTTGAGGCCGGCCTCATTTGTGTTCCTTTTGTGAAGTCTACTGATCAACTGGCTGAAGTGTTCACTAAGGGACTGAGTAGCAAGCTGTTTCATCCTATCTTAGTCAAGTTGGGCATGCATGATATCTATGCTCCAACTTGAGGGGGAGTGTTAGATATATGGCCAGAATACCGTGGGGGTATTCTGGACCTCTTTCCTTTGTTATTTTATTAGTTTTGTATTATGTGGTTTAGTCCCACATTGCTACCATACAGATGTTTACTGTTTTATTACTCTTATAAATAAAGAGTGCTTGGGATGAATAGATCATCCAAGCTTTCCCTAATTTTAAATCTGTCCACAAGCGGCAACGAGGGATTAATTCCTGCGGTAATAGCCTTCTCTCAAGAGACTCAATCAAAGCAACGCTTTAGAGCAATCGATAACAGCAAATAATCAATTCAACATCAGCAATTAATTGCATCAAAGAGCAGCAATCAGCGGTAGATACCATCTTCAATCGATAACAACAATTAATCGACGGATACCAACAGAAATCAATAGCCAACAGCAGCAAATAGCAGCCATCAATTCACCAAATCGTAGCAGGAGCACACCAAGAACCAGAAATCAGCAGCAAGGAGAAGAAACCTCACGTTACCAGATAACCAAGTATGATTTTCATACTAAATCTTCATCAAAACCAGTATATGAAACCCTAGTTCTTCTTCTTCTATGAACTAGGGCTTCCTTCTTCAAACCAGACACCCAAAAAGACTCTCAAAACGGCAATCACTGAGAGAAACAGGTATTGGTTAGTGGTTACAACAACCACTCAGCCTTATCCCAACTTAGTGGTTACAGCTCTGATACAATGTGACAAACCCAGAATCTGTAACCAGTAACTGGAATAGAAAAGAGAGGAGAGAAGAGAGAAAGAGATTGAGGGAGAAGAAGAGAAGCTGAACGATAGACAACATATTCTATCGTACCAGCCCCTGGATCTTTATTTATTAAATAAAACAGAACTACAATAGGAAAAGGACTCTTTCCTTGCTAAGCCTAAGACCTAAACACAATAGAAAAGTAAGAACTTACAATAGAAATAGGAAACAATAAGAAATGAAGCTACACTACTTAACCAAGAATATAACCCCCATGGTACAATCTCTAACAGAAATTACATGTCATTGAGAGACACTAGTTTCTTTTCTCTGGGGTGGGATGATCAAACCTATCATACAGCTCATGGTGAATGACATTCAAATCTTCTTCTACTTTCTTTCCATCTTCATTTCAATCTGTCAAGTCAAATTTGGAATTCCAGGCTCAAGTCTAACTTTTCTTTTCTTTTTCTTTTGAGTAATAAGTCTGACATGTTAAATCTGGAGTTATACACTGTTCTGATTATGTTCTGTTATGGGCCCCGATCTGACTGATGATTTAAGAACCATATAATCAGATTTCCCTTGCTGGACACACCTTCTTTCTTGATCTGAACCTAAATTTCAAATTATCATAGCTTCTAGAATTTAGTTGGGCCCATTACTTGCAATCTACTTATCCTGCATCAAAAAGTTCTGATAGCAATGTGTTTTGGCAGCTGTTATGAGAACCATGATGAACCCCCCAATTTGAACCATCTCAAGACAGAAGGTTTCATAATACTGAAACTACTGATTTATTCTTCTTAATTCAATTGCATAAGTCAAATAATCTATTCTAACAGATTTATTCCCAATCAGAAATCTAAAATCCTCGATATACAACTACATGCCTTCCAAATTAGAAACACCACAGACGTTTTTAACAGGGGAAGTCTCAAACCAAAGGTGTCACCAAAGTACAAAATTCAGTAGAGAAATCATTGGCATGTGTGGTCAACAGTTTAGAATCAACTGGTAGGAATTAAGGAATAAGTATAGATGATTCAATTAAAAAAATGTGTTTTCTTTTCTTACTAACCTGACAAAATAAACTAAACAGTTTTATCAGTGAGATTCTTTCTAATCTTCCCATCAAGGAAAGTATATTCTCTCTAACAGTGCATCTGTTCCTTATATCCAATGAAACTATTTGATGAAATTTTTTCAACACAAATTAGAAAGAAAACCAGGAATGGTAAAGGAAAGTGTTACGACCGCTTATCCCAAAACCTCAAGCTGTTTAGGGCTACAACAATGTACATCAGCATACAACACCCCCCTGCACATGCAGTCCCACACACACACGGCTCTGCACATGACACCATCATGTGACATCAAGGGGCACAACAACAACAATATAGCCTTATCCCAACTAAATGGGGTCGGTTTACCAGGGATCGAACACCAAACCTCCTGGCTCTGATATCATGTTACAACCACTTATCCCAAAAGCTCGAGCTATAAAGGGCTACAACAATGTATATCAACGCACAACAAAGGAAAGAATATCATACCATTTCAGGGGCAATCCTTTATACTCAAACCAAACAGTGTCAACCCCAGGAGGAAGCGTGTTACTGAAATGAGGCTTTATGAGAGGAACTAACAAAGGCAGGTACCCAATCCGAGGACCTAGAATCTGAAACACAAAAATATGATGTACAAATTTTTAAACTAAAGAAATGAACACATCTTTTAAGAAAACCAAAAAAAAAAAAAAGGTAGTGTGCTATGCTAAGTATGCTACAATATGTGTGCATGCATATATCTGTGCCTGTTATGGGGTTACATCTTCTTTTTCACACATTTTTCAATGTAGTGTATGCATTTATAGGTGACAAACTGCCAATATCCACAATAATGATGACAACAGCGAAAACAATTACAACTACAACAGCAGCAGCAACAACAATTCTTACAAGAATAATTTTCAAAATCAAGTGCTACAAAGAATTCATTCCGATTAAAAACTGTGGAATTCCGTGAATACTGGCTTGAGTCAGAGTGACTACAGCCATCTTTATTTATAGTAAAGAGAAGAACATTCTGGAATGAGTACAAGGACAGAAATACCCTTATGACTATTCTACCCCTGAACCCATATTACAACACTCCCCCTCAAGTTGGTGCATACATATCAAACATGCCCAACTTGCTAATTATAGGAAAAAATAACTTAATACTGATTCCCTTGGTAAGGACATCAGCCAGTTGTTCACTAGACTGAATAAATGGGATACAAATTATTCCTTGTTCTAACTTCTCTTTAATGAAGTGCCAGTCAATCTCAACATGTTTGGTACGATCATGTTGAACCGGGTTGTGAGCAATGCTGATTGCAGACTTGCTGTCACAGTAGAGCCGCATAGGAAGATCAGGATGCATCCCCAAATCTTGAAGAAGCCCCTTTAGCCAAAGAAGCTCGCAAATACCCTGCGCCATCGCTCAGAACTCATCTTCAACACTAGATCGAGCCACAACAGCTTGCTTTTTGCTTCTCCAAGTAGTTAGGTTTCCTCCAACAAATATGCAATACCCAGATGTGGACTTCCTATCATTAGGACTGCAAGCCCAATTTGCATCAGTGTACGCTTCTATCCAGAGATGGCTATGTGGAGAGAACAAGACTCCTTTCCCAAGACATGACTTGAGGTAACGGAGAACTCTGTATGCTGCTTCCAAGTGAGAAGAGTGAGGATCATGCATGTATTGGCTGACAAGGCTTACAGTAAATGTGATATCTGGCCTGGTATGTGAGAGGTAGATCAATCGACCAAATAACCTCTGATAACTGCCTTTGTCCACCGGGTCACCTTCCTTACTCTTCAAATGTGTGTTGGGCTCCAACGAGGTATTTGCTGGTTTACACCCAAGCATCCCTATTTCTTTCAATAAATCAGAGGTATATTTCCTTTGAGAGAGAGATATGCCCTTAGCTAAATAGGCAACCTCAATCCCTAGGAAGTACCTTAATCTACCCAAATCTTTGATTTCAAATTCGGCGCCCAAATAAGTCTTCAACTTCTGGATTTCCTGTGCATCACTGCCTGTGATTACTATGTCATCAACATAGACAATCAACATTGTCACTTGTTGTCCTATCTTCTTAACAAACAATATGTGATCAGCATTGCTCTGCTTGTACCCATAAGCAATCATAGCCTTATGGAACCGGCCAAACCATACCCTTGGTGACTGTTTCAGACCATATAGGGCCTTTTTCAGCTTACATACCTTTCCCTGAGTTTCTGAAGAAGTAAAACCAAGAGGTATCTCCATGCAGACATCTTCTTACAAATCTCCATGCAAGAAGGCATTCTTCACATCCAGTTGTTGGAGTTCCCATCCTTGATTCACAGCACAAGAGATAATGACCCGTACAGCATTCATCTTTCCTACAGGAGCAAAGGTCTCTTGATAGTCAATTCCTTGGGTTTGAGTAAACTCTTTGGCAACAAGTCTTGCTTTATACCTTTCCACTAAGCCATCAGCCTTGTGCTTCACAACAAAAACCTATTTACAACCAACAGGTTCTTTTCCTAGTGGAGGACTCACCAAATCCCAGGTCTAATTTTTCTTAAGGGCATGCATTTCTTCATTCATCGCATCCTTCCATTTCTGTTTGGCTATTGCCTCCTGCCAATTGTTAGGGATGGAAACAGAGGATAAAGAAGATACAAAGGCATAGAAAGCAGGAGTTAGTGAGTTGTATGACACAAACTTAGCAATAGGGTGCAATGTACAACTCCTCATTGATTTTCGAACAGCAATGGGTAAATCAAGACTGGGATCAAGAAGAGGCTTACCAGAAATCTGACTAGGAGCAAGACTTGGAGTAGGAACAGATGCCGATTGAGTAGGATCAGTGGTGGTGGTCTCTTTGTACAGTTTGCGTTCAAAGGAAAATCAGTTCCCCGAGCGTACACATTTTCCTTTGCCTGTTGTTGCTGTCCCACTTCTTGTTCTTGACTTGTAACTCCATCTTCAAATCCAATAGAAACATCCTCTATAGTAGGTATCTCAATGTCTAGAGGAGCAATCAGCGGGACCTCTTCACCACTTATAATCTCCCCTGTAGAGGTTCCGCTGTTTAAAGTAAGCTTCAGACTCCCGGAACACTACATCCATAGTGACAAAAACTTTTCGGGTAGGAGGATGATAGCACTTATACCCCTTCTGGGTAGCAGAATAACCAAGAAATATGCATCGCAGCCCCTTGGGATCAAACTTGCCATGTACATGGTGATTCCTAGCAAACACAACACAGCCAAATACTTTGGGGGACATAACAAAAGTCGATTTCCCACAAAGCACATCCAATGGGCAGCGGCCATCCAAAACACAGGATGGAAGTCGATTGATAAGATATGTGGCTGTAAGGACAACGTCAGCCCAAAAACGAGGAGGAACAGCCATAGTGAATATAAGAGAATGAGCAACCTCCAAAAGATGTCGGTTCTTGCATTCAACCACCCCGTTTTCAACATGAGTGTCAACACAAGAGGTTTGATGAATGATCCCATGGCCGTCCAAATATGATCGAAAGGCACCATCCATATACTCCTTCCCATTATCTGACCGGAGAATCTTGACCTTGGCATCGAACTGCGTCTCAACCATCTTATGAAATAAAGTAAAACATGTGAAAACGTCACTTTTACTATGCATCAAATACACCCAAGTCGTCCAGCTGAAACAGTCAATGAAAGTGACAAACCATCGAAACCCAGAGCTTGAGGCACAACGGGCAGGGCGCCACACATCAGAATGTATCAAACCAAAAGGATGCAAGATTCTATTATCAGAAATTGAAAAAATGATCCTAGTTTGCTTTGCCAAAGTGCAAGCATCACAAGAAAAATTATGTTTATTACATCTTTTCGCTAAACTAAGACATAAATTCGACAAAACACCAATCGGAGGATTTCCCTAACGACAATGCCAATTATTCAATTCAAAAAGTGCAGAATCAAAATCAAAAGATACAGGCTGAGATGTCAAAGCTGCCCGGGAGCCGTCAAGCACGTACAGACCACCAACCACCTTACCACATGTAATCGTACTATCCGTTGCCAAGTCCTGAAATAAACAATGGGTTGTAAAAAAAGTTACCTTGCAGTTTAAATCCTTAATTATGCTACTAATGGAAAGCAAATTAGTAGTGAACTTCAGAACATGTAACACAGATGAAAGGGTAAGAGAGGAAGAACACTCCATAGATCCCTTTCCCGAGATAGGAGAAAGAGATCCATCAGCAACATGAACCTTACTCTGACCAGATAAAGGGAAATATGTGGAATAAAAAGAGGAGGAACCGGTCATATGGTCGGTTGCCCCTAAGTCAATTACCCAAGAATCGGGCATGACAGAGGTGCAGTTCCCACTAAATGAAATACCTGTGGAAGAAGGTGTATTGTGAGTAGTAGGCAAAGACAGAGCCGAGGCAGCCATGGAAGGAGATACAAATGCCGAAGAAGATGTGATGCAGAAGCCGAAACCATGATTAATTTGGCTGTTCTTTGATTTTTTCGTTGGAACCTTTTTATTTGTTTGTTCTTTTAGCCTAGGGTTAAAACAGTCTTTTTCATGGTTTATCTTCTTAGTTCCCCTCCACGATTTTAGAGGGATTAGTATTTTATTTTATTTGTTTTAGTTGTTTACACTTATACTCCTATTTAGAGTATAAGTCTATTCTATGTTTTATAATTAGGATTCAGATTAGGAATCCCAACTCCTAATCTGATTAGGATTGCTTTAGATTGATTATTTGTAAGGCCTTTAGGCCCCCCTTTATTATTATAAATAGTAGAATCGTGGGAGGCTCCCCACCTATTATGTTTGAAATTTTGTTTCTTCTTCTGCTGCCGCCATGATCGCTGCTTCTTCTCGTCTTGTGTGTCATATCAAGGCCCCTTGTGAGTAATATCAAGGGCTAGGGCTGGAGTAATCCGGCGACTCCTTGCATCTTGCGGATCGGGAGGTTCGTCTTCTTCTTCCTTCAAGTTCTTCAAGGTTGCTGCTGCTGAAATTCTGCAATTCCGAGAAGAGTTACAATTTCCTGCAACTTTATCATCTCTTCTTCTTACTTCCATCTAACCTAATCGACTTCCCCAAACCCTAGCTTCATCTACATTCATCACAGCCCTATTCCCTCATCGATTACACTCAAAACCTAACCACAGGTCCATCACAGTAACCCTCCCACTCGATCTCGTGCAGCCTCACCTATCCACTACAAACCCTAATTCCCTCCCTCAACATAAAAACCCAGAAACCCTAAGATCTGCCTAGGCCTAACCAGCCATCAAAACCCCACCAAAGTCCAGCCGAACCACCCCCTCTCTGCTAGGAAAACTCGACCTAAAGCCCAGCCCCTAAATCTGCTCCTAACCCTAGTTTCAGCTTAGATCCTAAATCTGGAAACCCAAAACCCTAACCCTAATATTTCTGAATTTCTATTTCTTATTCAAACCTCATTAAAACCTATTCTAATAGACTCCTAAAATTCTGCAGACCATTACCCAATAAAACCCTAACTCAATCTCCCATTCCTAACCCTAATTTTGCCGTAGTTACCCTAAACTGCCCATTCGGCCAACCCTAAAACAGAACCTGGTCCTAAGTGAGATTTATTTCACCTAGGCTACATTAAATTGGTATCAAAGCCATGGCTGAACATGGCAGCCCTGCTATGGATCCCACACGACCACCCCAACCTGATTCCCTTGCTGCAATCATGGCTATGCTGCAGAAGATCTCAACAGACCAGCAAGTTCTTGGTGATCGAATGACAACAATAGAACAAAGGCAAGCTGTGCCTCTTGTAAGCAACCCTCTATATGTAGAGGAAGACAGATTCCAAGTTCATTCTGAAGTACATGGAACTCTGGGAAGGGATGGATATCATAGAAGTCATCCCAGACGTCACAGGGACCATAGAGATCAGTCTAGACATGACCGAGACTACAGGGATCGACGTAGGTATGACAGAGATGACTACAGAGAAGACAGGGACAGAACTTCTGAAGCACCTCGAAGACCTAACTTTGAGGAATATTTGAGGTCCTACTTCACTGGAGATGAAGCTACTAACCGGCAGTTCGATACACGTAAGGTCAAGCTAGAATTGAAAGAGTATGATGGGCATGGTGATCCACAAAAATTCTATGACCGGCTTGCTGCCCTAGATGACTACTTTGATGGTATGATTTGCCGAAGACCGAAAGATGAGACCGCACGCACTAAACTAATTGGTTCTGCTTCGAGAATGGTGGCGCAAGGCGAGCGGGACATCGAACGTGAAGGTAAAGCACCTACCAACCGGGAGGATATGAAGTATGATTTGAAAGAGAAGTACTTACCAAGACACTACACCGCTCGGATGCAAGATCAATTCAACTCCCTTCGTCAAGGGAACATGACGTATCCGAGTACATGCAAAAGTTTGACTCTCTCTCATCTCGCACCGACACAATAGAAAGTGCTACTCGGATGTTGTCCCGATTCCGGTTGGGATTGAGATCCGACATCCTCGGGCTATTGGCGTTGTGGATGTTCGGACGTCAAGGATTGTTTTGAGAAGGCATTGAAGGTCAAGAATTATTGGTTGGGAATAGAGGATTTGATTCTTCCACTGAGGGTACTGTCAAAACTTTTTCAGCATTCAAGTCTACTACCACTAGTCACAATCGAACTGGAAATTCTACTGCTGGTCCTACTCGATCAGGCTACTCCACTGGTAGTTCTTCCCGTCCTCCACGTGCTGATTATAAAGGTAAAGTTTCCATGGACAGCAATGAACCCCACAAGTGTTTCCATTGCAATGAACTTGGGCACTATGCCAAAGATTGCCCACAAAAGCATAGACCTATTAATGTGGCTGCCAAGGCAGAGGAAACCTCTGAAGAGCACGATGAGCATGGCATATATGCACTACCCCCTGATAGTGATGAAGACTTAGACCGTCACCTTGAAGATCTAGATGGTGGTGCTCAAGGTGTCCATACAATTGCTCCAGTTCTCATGGATGATGTGGTTGATTGTGACAAGGTAATTGGGAACATTTCACAGGGAGACAGTATCAAGCAAGTTGCTGTTCTTGAAGAGGTGGGGCTGAATGAGAAGGTTATAAATATTGAAGACCCTTTGGAGGTTGAACACATTGATTTTGTGATGCCCCCTTGGTTCTTCAAAGAGAAGGCCCCACGACTTGAAGACCATATTCCCACTGTTATAACTTCAACAGAATTCTGCCAGGGAAGTGTTGAAGCTGCTGCCCACATGTTACTTCCTCCTCCTCATCACAAGGTTCGTGGACGAGTTTCTTCACACAAGCATGGTACGTGGACTCCCATTCATGAAGTCAACAAGCTCAGCCCCAAGTTGCCAGAGCGTTGCATGGATTTCACCCATTCATCGGAGATGAATGTTTCTAAGTCGGGGAGAGTTGATGCAGAAGCCGAAACCATGATTAATTTGGCTGTTCTTTGATTTTTTCGTTGGAACCTTTTTATTTGTTTGTTCTTTTAGCCTAGGGTTAAAACAGTCTTTTTCATGGTTTATCTTCTTAGTTCCCCTCCACGATTTTAGAGGGATTAGTATTTTATTTTATTTGTTTTAGTTGTTTACACTTATACTCCTATTTAGAGTATAAGTCTATTCTATGTTTTATAATTAGGATTCAGATTAGGAATCCCAACTCCTAATCTGATTAGGATTGCTTTAGATTGATTATTTGTAAGGCCTTTAGGCCCCCCTTTATTATTATAAATAGTAGAATCGTGGGAGGCTCCCCACCTATTATGTTTGAAATTTTGTTTCTTCTTCTTTGCTGCCGCCATGATCGCTGCTCTTCTCTCGTCTTGTGTGTCATATCAAGGCCCCTTGTGAGTAATATCAAGGGCTAGGGCTGGAGTAATCCGGCGACTCCTTGCATCTTGCAGATCGGGAGGTTCGTCTTCTTCTTCCTTCAAGTTCTTCAAGGTTGCTGCTGCTGAAATTCTGCAATTCCAGTAAGAGTTACAATTTCCTGCAACTTTATCATCTCTTCTTCTTACTTCCATCTAACCTAATCGACTTCCCCAAACCCTAGCTTCATCTACATTCATCACAGCCCTATTCCCTCATCAGATTACACTCAAAACCTAACCACAGGTCCATCACAGTAACCCTCCCACTCGATCTCAGTTGCAGCCTCACCTATCCACTACAAACCCTAATTCCCTCCCTCAACATAAAAACCCAGAAACCCTAAGATCTGCCTAGGCCTAACCAGCCATCAAAACCCCACCAAAGTCCAGCCGAACCACCCCCTCTCTGCTAGGAAAACTCGACCTAAAGCCCAGCCCCTAAATCTGCTCCTAACCCTAGTTTCAGCTTAGATCCTAAATCTGGAAACCCAAAACCCTAACCCTAATATTTCTGAATTTCTATTTCTTATTCAAACCTCATTAAAACCTATTCTAATAGACTCCTAAAATTCTGCAGACCATTACCCAATAAAACCCTAACTCAATCTCCCATTCCTAACCCTAATTTTGCCGTAGTTACCCTAAACTGCCCATTCGGCCAACCCTAAAACAGAACCTGGTCCTAAGTGAGATTTATTTCACCTAGGCTACATTAAGATGTGTCCAAACGAGTCACCATATCCCATAAATTTTGCAAATCCGCCATAACCTATGACAGAGAAGGATCAGGCTGGTCCTCAGTAGTTGCCTGATGAGCACGGGTGCTATTAGGCCGATTGGAACCACCCCTCCCACGCCCGTGAGTGCCTGCAGGGCGACCATGAAGCTTCCAACAGCGGTCCTTCGTATGCCATTCCTTCCCACAGTGATCGCATTTAATGGGAGGACGATCACCAGACGTCCGATCAGTATTAGCAGAACGAGAAGAGCCCCCACAGGAAGACTGTGAACCAGAAATAAGAGCCAAGCGCTCCTGAGTAACAGGGTGAACCATGGCTGTATGTCGACTGTCCTCAGCTGAAAGAATCGCATAGGCCTATTCAAGAGTTGGTAGAGGTTCGCGATTTAAAATATTCGACCGGATATGATCAAACTCAATATTCAGGTCAGCCAAGAAATCAAAGACACGTAAACCATCCTCCCACTTTCGGTAGGCCGTGGCGTCAACATCACTAGTTGCAGTGAAGGTGCCCAGAAAATTCAACTGCTGCCACATCGTACACATGGTATTGTAATACTGAGAAAGTCTCAACTCCAGCTATTTTGTAGAGTGGATTTTTTGACAGAGTTCACAGTATTGGGCAGCGTTCCCAACCTGAGAATAAGTATTTTTGGCTGTCTTCCATATTTTTGCAGCCGAATCAAGAATAAGGTATCACTCAGCAATTTCTTGGTCCATGGAATTAACTAGATACGACATCACCAAGAAATTAAAATTCATCCAACGACCCTATGCAGAACCAGCCTCAGTAGGCCTGACCGTGGTAATCGTGATGTAGCCAGATAGGCCACGGGAACCAATAGCAAACAAACATGATCGAGGCCACATAAGATAATTGCTGCCATTTAACTTGATGGTGTTCACCGGAAACGGTATAAAGTCATGTTGTGCCGAACCATCAGAACCAGAAAAGGCAGAAGTGATCTCTGAAACGTCAGGCATGTTGGCTGGAAAAAAAAATTCGCATAATCCAAAGACAAGGCCTCCAAAAAAAAATTAGATCATGAGGAAAAAAAAAAAGGACCCTCGGTGGGAGTCAACTCACCACCAAGGATGGGGAAAAATTAACGGCAAGGGGAGAGACCCTCTCACGAGAAAAAATGGAAAGGCGAGAGGCCTGCGGGTGTGGCGGTGGAGGCGGAAGGAGGTGGGAGGCCCTGCGGGGGCTGGCGGTGGTGGCGTAAGAGGGTGGGAGGCTGGCGGTGGTGGCTGTCCTTAGGTTAGAATCACGAAGAAGAAGAGAGAAAGAGAAAAAAAGGAAAAAAGGAAAGAATTTTCAATTCCCATATTCCGAAATATTTTTGTCTTCGATACCATGTGGCATCCCGTGAATACTGGCTTGAGTCAGAGTGACTACAGCCATCTTTATTTATAATAAAGAGAAGAACATTCTGGAATGAGTACAAGGACAGAAATACCCTTATGACTATTCTACCCCTGAACCCATATTACAACAAAAACCAAACAAGAGAGCCAGACACTGAACAGAGAAAGCTCAGAAAAGCAAAGGCAAACCAACAATTGTTCACTATTTTCTTAATCAATATGAATCCATGTTTTTACAGAAGAATGGCCAGCTGCCCGAATAACGTATATATCAAATCCTCATGTTACAGGGGGAAAAAAGCACATTACATAGAAAAGAAAACCAGAATTCCTGGGTAAAATATGTCTTCCTATGAATATTCCTCGGTATAATATTTAAAGTAGTCAACTTTCGGTATGGACATAAAGAATCATGTTCTTCCCGGCGAAGAAATGCACCTGATGAGAATAGGATTCCATGTGATGAAACAATTCTGAATTGAGAAAAAGTTATCCAAAGCTACCTCTTTGCCAGTGTACAGATTTTAGAGTCGTCTATATGTCATACATCTTGTGCTTGGAAACAGCCTCTCTTGCGAAGCAGGGGGTAAGGCTGCTTACATTTGCCCCTCCCAAACCCTGTAGTAGCGGGAGCCTTGTGCACTGGGTTGCTCTTTTTTAGGTCATACATCTTGTGGACGTCCCTCTCCAGTCCGTTGATCTTCTGAGGATCTGATCTTCTCGTCATCACCAACATGAAAGTTGACTTGTTGAAATAAATCCCATACACGATTTAAAATATTCTATGAGGAGAACTAACCTCTCTACAATTCCTCGCATCATTACCAAACAGCAATTTTGCCATAGCCCCTATGCAGAAGCTGAACACTCTTGCCTGCCAACCATCTTCAGTCGAAAAACCTAATTCCACCTCTCAAGCTGAAACATTTTCACTTTTCTCTTCCCCCAATTCCCTTCTCAAAAGATAACCTCAAGAGCTTCTCCATCTTGTTAGCAATAGACGATAGGACATGCAAGATAGGAAGCATACACATAAGTGTACTGTTTTTTTTTTTTTTTTAAAAAGAGAAGTAATAAAAATTATGCCTATATATCTTCTCTCTACCTTTCCAATAATTTCTCCGTTCTTTCTAGACTAGAATTCCGAATAGATGAAGAGCAAGAATTTATCCTACCAGGAATCCCTGACATCCTCCTCCGTTCCCCTCCCCCCACCCCCCCCCCCACACACACACACACAAAATGTGAGACCCATGTATGCCTCAATGTTGTGGGCTGTATCGGTTGTGGATTCGGACCAATCCCTTGACTCACCTATGGAAGATTCCAAAGAGCCAACTCAGTTAGCCATTATTGAGTCTGAAGAACCCAATGGGACCCCCACATAAGTTTTGCATGCGAGACATGTTGAGTGGAGCATATACAAAACCTCTCAATCTCTTAGGCCGGGTTTTAGGTAAGAATCCATTATTACATATATAGAACTAATGTCTTAATTGTGTATTATTGGCAGAAAACTAATTTTCTTCTGTGGGACCCACATCCCCGTGTGGACCGAGCTGCACGTGTGCTATCATGACCGGGTTCTCAATTATGTCATGGGACATTAATCCTAGGACTTAACTATAAGTCCTTATGGGTTAAATTGTCTTTTAATTAGTTTAGAGAATCACATTAACCAAACTGATTCTAACTTAACCAAACCAAACAACCCTTAAAATGACTAAGTATATAAACAACACTTAGCATTAGGATTTCATGTCCTACCAAATCAGAATCTGATTTCTGCTCTGGAGAAGATCTGGATTTTAGGTGCTGGAGAGAGAAAACCTGGGAAAGAGCTGGCCGGTCTTGACTGCTACTGTCTCCTCCTGCTGAATCTTACTCAGGTAGGCTGCAAAACCTTTGGTCTGGCCTGCTTCTCCCCTTTCTTTGGTTTCAGCTAGGTTATAATCCAAACCAATCCCAAAACCTAGAAGTTAGGCAATTTGGTGTTAAACCCCTCAAACCCAACATGCATTTGGGTTGATTCAACCCAATTGTGTTTCCCTTTAGCTCCCCTAAGCCAAATTGGGGTCTGGGGTCTATGCATGGTAAGATCCATGAAAATAAACCCCAAATCCAAGCACTGTTATGACCACCAGATGGAGGTGTAGCCCTCCAACCGGTCAACCGGTCCCAAGGGATAGCCTCCATCCTGTCCTCCCCTGTTGTGTTGGTTTTGCCCTATTTGGTTTGGGCTCTTTTGTGGTTTGTCTTATAACCTTCTACTGATACCATGTACTATTAAATAGGTTGTAGTCTCTATTTTGGTTGAGGTTTATCAAGAGTTGGAAGCTACTTTAGTTTGGATAATCATCCAACTCAAGGTGAGTGGAATTTGACTTTGTTTTGAAAGTGTTTATTTCCATTAATTTATGTTTATGCTTGCTGCACCTTGTTCATTCATCATATTAGCAGTTATGTTCATATATGTTTGTAGCTTTCCTTTTGCATTAGGTGTATACATGATGATTAGGTTACATTCCATATTGCATATGCATGTTATTTTGTGATCTATGAATGATGTGCTTGAGAGTTGACGATGGAACTGATTTACTCTACTATCTACCATCGAATCATATGACATCCATGTTAGAAATGCATATGGTTAGGCTATCATAAACACAATGCTACGACCGTTGCCAACAGGGGTGAGGTGTTGGATAACCCGTGGTAGGTTCAAAGGGATGATTCCGGAATGCCATTCATTGTCCTAAGTCCAAAGAGTATTTTCGAAATGGGGTAAATAGTAGGGTTAACATTGGGGGTTCGCTGGGGACCGATGTGTAATTCCGGTACCAGCGGGTCTCTACCGTAGCAAAGTGGTATTCTTAGGGTTCGATGCGTGATTCTAGAACTGAGGATATCATACCTGTTACAGTAGCATTTAAACCTCATGAGACTTAGATCAGTTGCTAGTTGCATCCTTAGACTTAAGCCATGCATCATGGACTATTTGCATCTGTTTGCATGTTTTCCCTCATTGTGGCTGCTTTGGATTTTCACACCGATGATGGTCGTGCAGTGCGGGAGTTTGAAGTACATGATGTTTCCTGTGTATGCGACGCGTGCACATTTCTGTGATGTAGCTTGACGAACTAGGCTATGTTCTTTTGTGTTTGTACATTATTTTTGTTATAGTAAAGTATATAGTGGCTTTTGTAGCCCTTTGGGCTTGTATTTACTTCTGAGAAGCTGTATAGTGTAAATGCAAGTCTTAAATCAATATATATATATATATATATATCAGTTTATCACTTAGATTCCTTTTATTACTGTTGTTATTATTATTTATTCTCTCTTCCGCTGCGTTTTGATTACTGTATTGTGTTAAATCTGTGAATGGGAGTACTGTACTTGTGATCCTAGTGGTTGGTTGGGTGTCGGTTGGCATCCAGTCACACCATGCCCTTACTAACCGGGCCGGAGTGTGACAAAAAATATCCCACTAAACGAATTTTTATGCAAATTAGCCCTTAACCATATCAAAGATTCAAATATCCTATAAATAACCCCCCTTCAAAAAAGGCAACTTGAGAACCTTTTTGCTCAGCAAAATATAAGCATCATCTGCATACTACAATGGAAACACCACTAAGTCCCATCATTCCATCCCCCTCTCTTGAAAGTAATTTGCTTACCACTTATGCTTTTACCGTTTTGCTTGTTTGCCCACTAAGACAGCCAAGTAGGGAACACATTGGGAACATAGTTGTTACCTAGGCAATGCCTTGGCATCCAGGCTCTTTCTTAGGTCCAAAGCAATAGCATGCCTTGTTGACAAGGTTTTAGGTCTCGGTTTCCCCCTTGGCTTCGCCAGACCACGAAACCAAGTTCTACCGAGATCTCAGCGAGTTGGTGTATTTTTCCCATCTTGACTCGGTGGTGGGTTTCGGTGGCCATATGGCCAAGATAGGTCCTGAAATTTGACATTCACCCTATTTTAACCTTTCTAAACACAATGGAAACATTAAATTCAAACCCAAAATGGTACTTTAACTTTGGACCCTAGGTTGGTAGTCTATGGCGTAGGTGAGCTCTACCCTAGGCTATTCCACACAATATTTAGAACACATATAATTAAAGTAGAGATGTAAAACAACTTAATTAAGCATTAGGAATTAAAAAAACATCAAACCATAAACCATTTAAGCATTAGGCATCATATTCATAATCATACATGGTGATGGTTTGACGGTTTGTTAATAATTGTTAGAAACTTGGAAAGAGACATAGATTAAACAAATACAAGTATAAGTGTGTAAGAAGTCCTACCATTTGAGAGCAGCTAGTACTAAAACGAGTGTCAAGCGAGATCATCGAAACAACCATGTTGTGGTTGTTGTTGAATCAAGCTTTGCTCTTCTTTTTACCTAAAACTGTTCTAGAGATGCAATGCAGCTCTCTCTCTTGATGTTGAAGCTTCAATCTTGAATCTCCAACCTTTAATCCTCAGTTGAGGTGAGATTTGCCACAAAAAAAAAGCACCAAAACCCTCACCCCCAAGTGTTTTTTCCTTCACAGCAGAGCGAGAGTGATGGAGAATCCACGAGGTATTCTTGCAGGATCGACTCTAGAGGACAACCAGATTAAGATCAGGCTGTGTAGGACCTTTGGGACTTGTATGGAGGTATGATTAAAGCTGGGATTGTGAGACAGGCTTAAGGGACTGACTACTGAGGGGAAAACAATTCTGAATTCAAAGAGGGGCTGCAAGCTAGGGAAGATGAAGAGTCACCTAGCCACGGTTTGGGTTTAAGGCTGTATGAAGGGAGGTTGAAGATGATGAGAATGGTTGAAGTTGAAGTCAAAAGAAAGAGGATAAACAAAATAAATAAAGATAACTTCGGCTGCTAGAGATCCACTAGAGCCCGATCTTAGGAGTCCACCTAGATCACCACCAAGGAGATCCACCTTGGATGTAAACACTGAGATCCACAATAAAATTTTCAAAGAGAGTTGTTTTTTTTTTTTCAAAATTCTGGGTTCTGAAACAGCAACCCACCATTTCATTATATAGCTTAGGAGGAGTCTTAATAGCCTCTTGGTTTACATCAAAAAGACTGTTGGAATTCCAAGATTAATTAGAATTCCCACACCTAGAAACTAAAACCCATACATAGATAATATAAACCCAATACATTGAACCCCACCCCCAAGAAAACTAGAGACTTGTTCCAAGACTTTGGAACTACAAACAAGGAAAATAATAAATCTGACTAGGATTATGAAAAGACATTTATCTACCTAGATATATGAAAATAAGCTACTACTAAGCGTAATCCCGTATGCCTTCCTTGAACCCACATTTTAGGCCCATTAAAGTGGCCCATTACAAAGAAAGCACATAGAATCAAAGCCCCAATGTATACATAACCCCGCCTAAGTCTTATTTCCAATAAAATAAGCCCATTATGTGACTTATCTGCACCAGAGAGAGGCGAGACAGAGACGAAATTCGAGTTGAGGTCGAAATCTCTCCAAGAGGGTGCCTTTTTATAGCTTGGTTTGGTCCCGAGTCCAACCAAGATCGAGATATATGTAGGACAAAACATGCAGATAAAGAGGCCAAAACACTGTGCATGTTACTGTTCACGTAAACAGTTCCTCAGCCCCTTATTTTGCCTTGGTGGAATATTATTAGAAGATCATATGGGGCCCAAGACCAGATCATGTAAAGACGTTTTAGAAGGGTCAACTTTGTCCATGTGTGGGGATTTAGAAGTTTAGTTTAGTTTCTAATTTCAGATTTAGAAAGTAGGCTTAAATTTCTATTTTTTATTAGACTTAGTAATGTAGTCCTAGAATAGGAATTAATCCCACTAGGAACCAAGTAGAACCAAGCTTAGGGTAAGCCTGCTGTTTAGGGCTGATTAGGGGCTGTTTTAGGGCAAAATTAGGGTTTAGGATGGGAATTTGGGAATGGGGTTTATAGGGTTTTAATCTGCAGGTTTAGAGGGTCATTATGGTATAAAAATATCTGGATTTGAATAAGTTTTAATTTCCTGCAGAAATTAGGGTTAGGTTTCGGGTTTTGTAAATAAGGTAAACAACTAAAATTATGGTTTAAAGTAGGATTTAGGGGCAGGGGTTAAGGTCGACTGTTAGAGGGGCTAGGGGGAAGATTCGGTTGCAATATGGAAGGTTTCTGATGGCTGAATGTGTCCCAGCAGAAAATTAGGGTTTTTAGGGTCAATGGAGAAGAGGGATCTTAGGGTTTGGATGGACAGAATGGGCAGCAGCTAGGGTCGAGTGGAGATGGTGATGAGGGGAAGTTATGGTCCAAATCTGATCAGATTCCAATGGAGGAGCAGATCTGAATCAGAGTTTAGAGTCTTCTAGGGTTTATGAAAATAGGACAGAAGAGAAAAGGAATTGATTGGGGAAGGGAAGAAAAGATAAACAGAAAATAATAAATTCAAACTCACTCTCGAATCCTCTAACAGCAGTATGAATGGTTGAAGGATGAAGCCACCTTCGAAGAAAGAAGATCCTCCCAGCCGTCACAGCGTAAGGAGTCAACCGGATTCCACCAGTCCCTTTCCACCTTGATAGAACCACAAGGATGCACACTCAACAGAGCAACACTCAACGGAGCAGGGCAACAACTATGGCAGCAAACAAAAACTTTTCATTAATCAAATTCGTGTTCAAGGCTTTGCCCCCTTACAACCTTATATAAAAGACTCAAAAATAGACTTTTACTCTAAAAAGGAAAGCCCTAACCCAATTCCTAACCTATTAGGTAACATAAACTGACTAGGAAACTAAAATAGACTCTAAATAGAGTCCTAATGACTTAAAAACAACTTAAACTACTTAAAATAAAGAAGATTCCCTACTAGCCAATAGGATATAAGAACCTCTTAGCCAATAGGATCACTTCACTTAAATTAGACCAATTGAACCAATTGGATGCAACCAATTTAAACCGGTTCAATTAAAAACATAAAAATAGACTAAATATTGGGCTAATCCCGTATGCAACCAATGTACCCCTCTTTTAGGCCCATAAAAGTGGCCTATTACATAGAAAATCCATGGGATCAAAGGCCCAACATACATATAACCCAACCCTAGACTTATTTCTAAAGAAATAAGCCCATTTCGGTGACGAATCTGCATCACTTAGTTTCTAATTTTGTTCCTTGCATGTTGGCTGAACTATAAAGCCTAGTTTCTATTTTCATTAGGTTTCGATTTTTAGTAGTTTCTATTTTCTCTTTTTTCTTGGGAAACAAGTATTGCTTCTATTTATTTGTAAGGCTGTTATAGCCATCCCCACGATTGACATAGTTGAATGAAAAAAAAAAAAACTTGCTTGCTGCAATTATGACTTCTTCTCAAGTTATGCGTGGAACTTAAAGGGCTAAAGGAGCTTTGCTGGGAGAGCTAAATCCACCTATCCTTTTACCTTCTATTTTCTTATCCCCTTCTTCCAACTGTCTTCTACACCCAATCGAGCCCTACTTCTACTGTGTTCTGTGACTTCTATTGTGAGCAAACAACTGCTGCTGAAGTCCAGAAGTGATCCACCAATCAACCTCTTGTCTGCTGCTGCTGATCATCACCAGAAGAAAAATCGAGGCTCACCTCTGCATATCTCTTTCTGCTCCTGCGATCCAGTCTTGCTGCTGCAACTTGGGAGGACTACAACTCAGTGATCCCTGATCAGAATTGGCTGAGTTTGGAGGGCTGAGCCCTGCCAAGGAGACCAACACTTGATCCCAGTTTGAGCTCTTTCTGCTGGCTGATTTGGTCTGTAGCTCCTACCTTCTAAATTTGGAGTTAACCTTCTAAATTGGTAATCTTCTTCTACCTTTGTTTCTAACCATTGGAATCAGCTCCTATTTGGAGGCTTACTCCATCCTACCAAGGGGCCTACACTCGACCTGAATTTGATCACCATCAAATGGTTGAATATCGAGATTCTGTCCACTTTCTAATTCTGATTGGTGCTAATTTGATATTTTGTTGCAACCTATTATCAATCCTACTGTAGAGTGGTTCTTAGCTGAACCTCTTCTACATTAATATACCACAAGATCTCGGAGAGATACTGAGATCTTGCACAAATCATGTATCGCCTACCATCTCGTCTCAAGACTTCACAAAACCGAGACATTTTCGAGATCTCGCTGAGATCTTGTACTATGCTTGTTGAAACTTCACGAGTTTACATTGAATTATGTTTATTGCTTTTTTTTATGACTATGCTTATATTATATCCAATACTTTGTTTATTATATGTTGGTTTTTTCATATTAGGTCATTACTAGCATAATTATATCATATGGCTTCTCTGTTGCATATTTACATAATTATATAATTATAATTATTATATTACATATAGTCATATACTGCACGTGTCACCTAGGCACCCCTCCAATGCCTTGGATCGCCAGTCACCTTGACAACTATTATTGAGAGCACTAGGCTAAATTTTGGAATGCCACGCACCCAGGCAGGACTTAGGGCAATCACCTATGCTAGGAACCTCCCCAAGCCCTTGGCTAGAGTCGATTGGGTGTTTCAAGGTTCAACAAAATTGCTAAGTTTCAGATCCTTATAAGAGGGAAAGGGGCATCCAAAGCAAGTAAATGGAATATTTGACGTGCAAAGTTTCAGAACCTTATAAGAGGACATCCAAAGCATGTAAATAGAATATTTAACGTATTTTTGTGAATTAAAGTGCACTTGTTGCTCTTCTTTACTGCTATTGCAATTGGTGCCCTTGAATTGAAGTGTTAGTTGTTGCTTGCAACAAAACCTAGGTAAGTTGAAGAATATCTAGTTTTTTGTCTCTTCTCATTTTCTTCTCTCTTCAGTTTTACGATTTTTACTTGACTGCTGCCCCAATCATTTATACATACAATTGGTCTTCTTTTCTATTTACCGTATTTTTGTGAATTAAAGTGCAATTGTTGCTCTTCATTACTGCTACTGCAATTGGTGCCATGAATTGAAGTGTTAGTTGTTGCTTGCAACAAAACCTAGGTGAGTTGAAGAATATCTAGTTTTTTGTCTCTTCTCATTTTCTTCTCTCTTCAGTTTTACGATTTTTACTTGACTGCTGCACCAATCATTTATACATACAATTGGTCTTCTTTTCTTTAGTAAACCAATACCAAATCTCACCTATAACCTGCACAACCAGACCCATAATCAGCTCCATCCAAACCCTATAAGCCCTTGTCAACTAAGTTGCATCAACGCCACAGTTATGCTTCATATACCTTACCTTTTTATGAAATTGTAATCTATTCATTTGCATCCTTCCACAAATATCCTACTGGAATTATAGGACTATTTAGTGATTGATTTCACTCTTGTGGGCTCATTGGTTGTGGGTTATATATTTCATCCTCATGTGCTCTTCTTCTTTGGGTATCCCAACCCCACATTATATCTGCTACTAGTATCCTATTAAGGTCACAACATGCCAATTAATTTAACACATAAGTAGGTTCAATTAGGATAATAATATTAACAAAATCCAATCAATGATCTGCTCTAATATAGGACAGTGATTCAGGCACCAAGCATAGTTCAAAAACTCATCTAGTTTCGGTGTCTCCACCAAGTCAAGACGACCAAAACCTTGAAATTTCAACGTTTCGTATAATGTTTCATCTTGGGGGTTCAAAATCAACGAAATATTCGACATTTCGACAAAAGTTCCCTGAGTTTTTTAACTATCCCCCTAAGGAAGCCCGAAATGAATATCCCCACAAGGCATCCTACCAATTCTAATCTTTAATCAACTAACAAAAATCGCCAATACAAAACAGTACTGTGCGGAACCAACTTCATCCCATAGTATCTAAAACAGCTCAAGCACCAACATTCAATAAACCCACGGGTCACAATAGCAACAAAGCTATGAAAACAGAAAACTAGTACTATGATCATAATCGGCTCTAAACCATAAAACACAGATAAATAAAATCATTTAACCTGCAACAGATGAAACAATAAATCTAAATTGCTATCAGTTGTTCCGCATAAAGATAAGATATATGCGACTTTAAAACAAGGACAACACCAAGCAAAGTGGTAAAGAGAGAAACAAAGAAAAAGGGTATTGATTGAAATTAGTGATCGATTCAAGGGTTTAATTACCAGTGCAGGAGGAGGAGGTGGGAGAGTGGTGACTTCGGATTCGTGGAGATGGATCTGCAGGGGAATCGCTCCTTCCCAAACGTGCTTCTGAGCTTGAGTTCCAAAATCCATGTGTTGATTTTCCTTCACTTCTCCCTTCGTCGCTCTGAATTGCTGTGCGATCGAAGAGAGAGGCTGTCTAGACTTTAATTCGATTCAAACTTCCATTGAAGAAGAATTAAGAAACAGTTGTGTTCCCATTTTAATTCATTTACTTGTCTACTTAAGATTTGCAAGTTGCGATTGAGTCTAACAGTAAGACTCAATCGGTATCGGTATCGGTATCTGTGTCGGTAACATCCTGACCAATCCTGTATCGGGTATTGGATCTAGGGGTAAAATCATTTTAAAAAAAAAAAACCCTCAATTTTAAAATGAAAGCAAAGGTAAAATTGACCGATCAAATCAATACTCGCAGATCAGAATTTTTTTTTTTTTTTTTTTTTTTTGTTAGATAGGTATGAATTTATTAGGATAAAACATGCAAGCTCATGGCGGGGAGAATGAACACATCTCTCGCAGATCAGATTGATATCGGTAGAAATAGATACTGATACCAATATCTCAATCCTTGGTCTTACTTACTTTAACATGGTCCTTTATGCAAACCAGGAAAAAAAAAATTTGATCTTTTGAATCCCTTGAAACCCCTCTTGTTACTACATGCACGTGGAGTGATGATGTGGCCAAAATATTAAAATAACCACATGGATGAAGACGTGACATTTTGTGGGTCTTTGATCTGTTTCCTAATTCCCTCGCCTTGGGTTCAAACAATTGAGCTCGTCTTCAAGGAGCCCAGTACGCCCAGGGAGCATCCAACTATTGTGTTGTGCCGCACACATCCCCAGGTGTGCGCCAAAATGTGTGCAGCACAGCCCCACCCTTGTATGCCCCCTGGGCGCTGAGCTCCTTGGAGAGGAGCCAGATCCGGGTTCAAATCATCTAACTTCTGTACGTACTGCGTTGAAGTGGCAAAAACATTCCCAATTCTGGAGTGGGGATCTTTAGAAAGATATTTTGCCCATTAAGTATACACAAAATAATGTTGATCCAGTTGGTCTTTCCCTTATTGTCCAACATCACATCCTAAACATCACTGATTCAGTGATACTACGTGGGACCACTCTAAAAAACTACAACATCTTTTAATTGGAACAACAATGGAGAACCACGTGGAATTTATAATAAATCAATACGAACCTTAAGGGGTTGGTATGAGTTATGGGGTTTATATTGACATTCTCTCTCCTCAAATAAAATGTAGATTCTTACTAAATGAATCCGTCTCCCACCCTATTATGATTGCAAATTTACTATTTTCTACTATAGCATCGTGAGAAACTGCTCTCCTATTATAAATGATAATGAAAGGAAAACAAAAAGAACTATGGAACACAATCAAACAATATCACAACTATCATGGGAAGGGATTAAGGTTTGTTTTGTTGTCGGTGGCAGGATGGTGGTTTGTATGGTTGCCAAAGAATACAAGGAATATAAGTGAAGTCAGATAAAAAATAAAATATAAAATTTTGTAATAATTAACCCCTGGGAAAAAGAACTCTATCCGGAAGTGTGGCCTATACCAGCACTCCCATGAGTCTATCTCTCTCCTCCCCACATGAAAAGACACATTTGCCCCCTTGTCTTGTGGAGGAGAGAGATAGACACATGGGAGGGCTTGTGAATGATTTCACATTCTTAGAAAATAAAAATAACTACTTTTATCATCCGAGAATACGAAATCAATTTAGAATGCATACCAAACACTGCATGAGATATATGCACCGTGGACTTTCAGGGTTATTCTTATCAATCTCCACAGGAAGCATGATATATACGTTAAGTGCTTCATGAAAAAGCTCTGTTTATTCCTTTCAAATGTTCTAAGATCGTAGTAATATACATCACAAATGAATGAGGAAATACAGAAATACAACAGATGATTAATTATCTAAAAACTGAAACCAAAAGGGGAAAGAAATCTAAAATGCAAAATTATAGGTGTACAACTACCTTCTGATAAAACCCATTGAGAATACCATAGTTTATATATTAAGTAGCTCTTGTTTTAGCATATAGTGTTCCAAGCTTGAAGCAGTGTCGAGGTGATAAACCAAATACAGCTTACCACGGAGAAATGAAATCCCCTGAAGCATTGGTAGAAACGAGTGAATGGTTCCTGAACTTGTGAGATTCAGGTCTGACTCCTTCACAGGGACCAAATCTTCCCCATTCAAGCTTGAACTCAGCTAGTTACCCAAATGTTTTAAAGTTAAAACCCAGATTGAATGCCAACACAATTAGTGATTCACCTGCTCAAAACAGTGGCTGGTGGGTTATCCAGGATAAACCACTCAACCTCCAAAAAATATATTAGCATTGTACACTTTGTTTTTGCTCGACATAAACAGTAAACTCATGGGATGACTAGTTCTGCTAGCTGTTTAAACCTTCCACCGCTCAAACTCATCTGTGCTCAACATGAAGGAACTGGCATTTCGATGCCCACCACCTCCATACTCCTGCATGGCAATTGCAAAATATGCTGTTATTCCTCACACTAACAGCTGAATATATCATTGTTTTTGCCTGGAACTATAACATATCTCGAAATTCACAAAAAGAAAAGGTGGGTATAACCTGTGAGATGGGTGTTGTGTCCTCTACATCCACACTCCTGAGACTTATTTTAAGTATCTGTTCATTTTCAAGCTCTGGAACTTTATAGACAACAGCTCCAATGCCCCTGAGAGGTCCCAGCTAGCAAAATGAGAAATGAAAGCACATGGAAGATGGATAATCTCAAAATTAATCCACAAGAGAGTACATGATGCAGTAAGAATAGCCTGTTCAAATTTTGCATGGGCAACTCATGAAAGTCAAAAATCTCGAACTTTGTCCAGATGTGGAATCCAGAATTTGATACTCCAGCTGGAATATCAAATACTTAAAAACCAAGCCAATTGGAACACTGAAACTAATTTTCCTGGTCCATCTACACTATCCTTGGTGGATTCCATGAATATATGGCATTAAAAAGTTATAATTTTTAGATCATGTATGATGAATCAATTTCGTATGTCTGACCTATCAAATGAGGACATCAACTCCCAAATTTTATCTGTGAGACTTGGGCATTAAATTTGCAAACTATTGGACAACAACAACGCAGAACACTGACTACTAATCAAGTGCTTATAATCAAATGTAAGTTCTTTATGATAGAGTAACAACTCGTTTGTTACAAGATAAGTCATCCACGTCACAAGTGGAATCCTCAAAGGATACAAACTCTAAAGGATTATCTCTGGATAACTCCTAAAGTATAGCTACAGCTCTTGTACTTATCTTTATTTGAGTAATCCTCAAGTTACGTACAATGTAAACTTCAAGTATAAATATACATCCTCACATACCAAAACGGTAATGAGAATTTCAGATCATATCAATCTCTTTCACTTTATCACATAGGAAAAAGTACTTACGAAACTTTAGGTTCAAGACCGTGACGTTACAAAACAACCAATCACCTCAAACTCCAGTGTGAAATTATTTTCTAGCAAACTTGGATAAGCCTGGAAATGCGATCTCAAAGTTCAGGCACTATGTACACATTTCTCTTTTCTTCTTTTGTGGGTTAGGTTACAGAGCTATTAAGCTAATGAATGATCATATTGGTAAGCTTCAAATCATTATAACAGGAAGTCGAGAGATTAACAAGGAAAGCAATCAAAGCCATGGCAGGTTATTAAAATATATAAAGTTTGCAAAGTTCAGACTTTTCTTGACGTCAAGATATTATGTATCTGCGTTGGTGACATTACACTGTCAAGTCTTTATTGATCTAGATCTCTCTCAGTTTTCCGATGAACCCTGCGCAGATTGTTGAAAAACTGTGTATCATCCCTCATCACTTATTTCCCGATGAACCTGATGAGGAAAGAGACAGTCGTCCATCATTTAGGCTGTGCTTGGTTTCTTTTTCATAAAGGAAAGAAAAAAACATTTTATTCACAATGTGTTTGGTTGATAGGGAAAAGACATGGAAAAAAGGCATTACTGTTATTTGGTTTTGGTTATTCTGAGAAAAAGCTTCGATAGAATGATTACCTTTTACATTTTCAAGTATTTACACTATAAACCTAGGGTAAGGCAAATCAGACATGCATGGTATAGCTTATCAAATACACAGACAACTGAAATCAAAGGCATCTAGGAGATCTACACACATCTGACAGAAACAACTTCAAGTGGTGTTTTGCACACATTCAGCATTCAGAAAAGACAAGTTAATTAGCTGGGAGAAAACCGACATGCTGCTCCCTCTGTCCCGCAAAGACAGTCCTCCTTATGCTTTTTGGCTGTCGAAAATTCTTTGTCCATGTCTGAATTAAGCAATGAGTTTTTGTTAAGTTAAATAAATAATCGAAGAGCAATATTGAGAAGTCAAAGAGTTTTGAATGCTTTATCCACTCCTCCTTAAACCTTGGATTTTTTTCAAAGCAGACAGTCATTGCAGTAGAGGGAGTATTTCCTTTTTCAAAACTCCTCAGGATCTGCCTTTCCCTAACAGTTCGAGCTTTTAGGTGAAACGGTAGTAAACATGGTATTAGAGCAAGGAGGTCAAGTGTTAGACTCCTAAGAAGTGCATCCGAAGAGTTTTCCCGACATTTCTTCTCCCTTGGTGCCATGCGAAGGAAATGCCGTGTGAGTTCTACGTGCAAGGACCATGAGATCTTGGCCTGAACGTGCGGAGGAATGTTAATGTATACAGTTACGCTGCCCTTCCCTAACAGTTCGAGCTTTTAGGTGAAAGGGTAGCGACCAATAAATTTACGCTGCCCTTCCCTGACAGTTCGAACTTTTAGGTGAAAGGATAGCGACCAATAAACACACATACACGCGCGCACACACACACACACACACAGACCATTCATGAAAACAGGTCTAGCTTTAGGAAGGTTGGGATGAAACCCTAATCCATTTCTCTATATTCTAATTTAGAATTCCTTCTAACTAAAGTAAACTAGTAACTATAGTATTATTTCTTCTAATTGAGAGCCTAACTAGTAACTAGCTTGATACTTCTCCAACCCAATAGTGATCCCTTTCAACATCTGGTATACATTAGCCCAGTAACTACAGATATGTAGTCTTTGTTGGGAGTGGCCCAAAATGCCCTGCCCAGATCCCGGCTCCGGTGAGGGAGCGACGCGCGCTGGCTGGTGTGCAATAAGGAATTAAAGTTGCACATTCCCTTACAAGGCGTCTTTTGAGGGATTGGCAAGCGCTTAATCCTACAGTCTTGAGTCTCTTGACTACGGGACTCTAAGGTATTCATTAATTCCTCTTCAATAGGGAAGGCTGGTACCAATGTCCAAGAAAGTGAAAACGGCTAGAATACTGGAGCTTTGCAAGAGGATTTGGAGGAAAGGAAAAGCATAAGAAGAAGAAACCAAAAAAATCAAGATTAAGAAATTACTTTTTCTGGTTTCAAACAAAAGAAATCAGTTCATAATCATTAGACAACTTAGAGCATGTTTGAGAGAGAGAGAGAGAGAGATCAATAAGACAAGGATGAGAGATTTCACATTTTAAAAAATCTGGCCTTATCTTGGATCAATTGCTGGTGATAAAGAGATCATTGGAGAGGCAAAAAAAACAGTCATAGAAGAAGAGGAAACTGTCTCTAATTTCATCCAGGTTAGAGAGGATGCCCCTCGACTTTTGGTGGACTTAAAATAAGAGATCCCAGAAAGTGGATAATATTCTCTCTATTTTTCTGAAGAAATGCAACCAAAAGCTAACTTTTTTTGTTTTCATCTGATTCCCTTTCCCGCAATGCTTAGGGATGCAACCACACACATCTTCACTCATCCATCGGCAGAAAACAAATTGACATTTACTGCAAGCATGGCTGTATGTCTAAATACAGAATAAATAAAAAAATCACTTTGTAAGAAATACAAGGGACCATTTGTAGATCATGACAAGCCTTCAGACAGTAAACATGGCACGGTGAAACAGAAGGTGGAGGGGAGGGCTTGTCAATGATTAGCATCAGTACCCAAGGCCTTAAGATCAATCTAGTACTTTAAGCCATCCTATCTATTACAGGTTGGAAGGTCAGAAATATGGCAGAAAGTCAAGGAAAAGAAAGAGATCTATAATTGCCCAATGGATTTTGACTTATATATCACATGTAAACACCAGCTGTGTGTTACCATACCTGTGTTTAACTATCAATAGAATCTACTTTACAGTTGCTTGAATTGTTTGATTAAACATACCATTGTTACAGAAGGTATAACAAAGAAATATTACAGTAAGAGGAAATGTAATGTTTGAGAATTGTATCAGAGATAACAGGGGCTAAATGGCAGGTAGCTAACAAAAGCAGCAATAATATTTCCCCCAAGTGGAGGACAAAAGCAGGAATCTGGGTGCAGGTAAAAGGGGCTTAAGAAGAAATGTTATCAGGGAAAGAGAACTGCCTTAACCAAGTAAGCAATATTGTAAACAGAAACTCACAAATCATGCAAATGAGATACTCAACCTCAATTTTATGCTACGGCTCTTGTTAGCTAGCTGGTGCCCAAGCTCACTCCGGAATTCTGAAATAGCATCAGCATTGACAGCCTACACAAAAGAAGAGAACCAGACAAAGTGACAATGTAGGAATCTGTAAGGCCTATCACAAGGGATGCAAGTACCATAGCATGTTGGACTAGAATATTCTTAATGCATATGAGAGTTAATAATGGATTAGATCAAGGATAATATAATAAACTCTCTCTATGCTTATCTGAAGCAAGATGCAGTGACAATAACTCTGCTCTAAAAGCATCTCTGGCTCACTTCAAGAGTAAAAGTATAGTGTCACAGTAGATCAATGAGCATTAAGCATCAAAAGAAAGGAATGGTTAGAGCTAGGGGTGGCAGAAAGTATCGCCACCACCCATAAAATTTTGATTTCCAATATATACTTATAATGTTATGTAAGAAGCAAATTCATTGGGCTTGAATTGCAAACCACTTCCCTCAACTCTTACTACAAGAGATCATTGTGGATCCACTAATCACTACACCTTGTTGACTATCTAAACATAAAAAATAAAAAAAGGAAAAAAGTTTCCTAGTAGGACACATCTGGAGAGGTTTCCCATACAGACACCCACTAGTTCTACCGCCTGGAAGGATTATGTGGCAATTTCAACCATTGGATACGAGGATCTGGATTGACCACGTGTAAAATTCAGACTCAAATTCAATCATTATACCTCCCATTTATCGTCTACGTATGTTCATGCACCCTCTCAATAGTCCTGAATTTTCAATGCTTTATTTCACCATTTGGCATACTCTTTTAATGTGAAACTTGAGATGTGAGTAGGGGATGCTGAGGTCTACCTGTCCACAAAATTTCAGCCCCATTGGACATGACATGTAGCAGCACTAGTGCAGCCCAAATATCTGCTACATGGCAGCTAGGATGAGGCTCAAATTTTGTGAACAAGTAGACCCCAGGTGCCCTGCTCACATGTAACATTTCAGCCCAAACAGAGTTTGCTACATGCGAAAATAAAGCTTTAAAAATCCACAACTACCAAGCAGGTGGACAATAATGCATGAACTACAAAGAGGTGCATTCCAAATTCCAATAAATGGGAGGGTATTGCATTAGGCTCTGAATATGTCATGTGGTTAGTCCAGATCATGTCTGCTATATCCAACAGTCAAAATTGATGCGTCATCACTACACTTGTCATAATGAGGTGGACTATGCGCGAAGACCTGCCTGTTTGGGTGGCGCAAAAGTCAATTTGCCTAATAATAATATGTAAACTTATATTTGTCCCTGGAAAAAGAGCTTAAACATCCTAAGACTGCAAGTAAAAGAAAATTGGAACAGGAATTTACCAGGCAATGTCCAAATAATCCAACACCAAGTGCAATTTCATACGACATCTCAAGAGCTTCATCTATTAACTTTTGTTTCTGTGATAAGCTAGTCATGCCTTGATTGATTACAGACTGAGGATCCAATTCCAGCAACTGGTAAATTTTAAAACTCATATCAGCATTAGACTAAAGGAGAAAACATGCTAAACCAGAAAGATATAAAAAGGGTAATCTGGCAATGATTAAAAAACTATGCAGTTTAGTTGGGAAAAAAATGCATCACGGGAATTAAAAAACATGGGGAAAGGAAAATAAGATCTGATGGAAAAATTTTGTTGACCTACTTCTGACCTTTAGGAGTAAATAACGATTAAAAAATCATGAAAGAAGTGACATTTTTACATAATGCAGTGGAGCAGTGAATGTCAGATTGTTTCTATCATTAACCATCAGCAACTTTAAAAAACTATATTGAAAAAAAAAATAGAGATAAGATAAATAAATAAATAAATGTTTTTACCTGCTCAAACAAAGCAGGATTTGATCGGACACTGAATTCAATATTCAAGTCTTTCAACCCACTACTGAAGGCTTTACTATCTGGAAGCTCCCATCTCCATAGATCCCCATCTTCAATATATTTGAAGAGCCGATTGACCTTCTCAATTTTACTTTCAGGTACCAAATTGTTCTCAACACTATTGTCAACCCCACCAACTGTGTCTGAATTTTTATTGCAATTCTCTCCAAGCTTCTCCTTAAAGTAATCATAAGAAATGGTGGCCCCACTCCTCTTCATATCTATTACCTTAATCACATTCTCACTACCAAGAGAATTCCCACCTAACATCTCAAGTGCAGTCTTATGATGATCTAAAATTACAACTCTGCTTACAAAAGAATGAACTAATGGAAATTAGAAAAGTCAATGCCTCCCCTAAAAATAACAACAAAATTCTAAATTGTGTCCATTTCAATACATCAGATGCATCATATTTTAAACTAAAAACATGTAAAGAAATATATGTGTGAATAAACAGAGAGGGAGAATCCAAACCTCTCAACTTTAGAAGAGATATCCCTAACGAAACCAGAAGGACCCACAAAGTCTAAGAGGTAAACTTCATTAAATTCATCTACAGGAAGATCTTCTGCCCTGAAAAAAAAAAGGGGGAGGGGGGGGAACAATTTCGAACCTAATAAGATTAAACCAGTTCATCACATCATACAAGATTATCCACAACAAACTCAAACTCATACGAAAAAAAATAGTTTCTCCAAAATATTCAATCAAACAATCAATGTCAAAACCCTACGGATTAACTCAATCAGAGCTGAAAATTTAAGAAACATAACCAACTGCAGCAACAACAGAGATAAGAAAGGAAAACCCAGAGAAGGATTTAGTGACCTGATGGGATCATAGACAGTGTTGGGGAAGAAAACTGCGGGATGAGATGTAGCAGAGAAGAAGAGATGAGCAGCGAGAGCTGCAAATGCGCCGTCTGGGCAAGGGTAGTGGTAAAGCACTGCAGCTCTCTTCAGAGCTTTCATGGTAGAATAAAGTGTTGTACAGGTGAAAACCGTAAAGGGTGTTAATGGAAATTGACGGCTTCTCAGTTTCTCTCTTGGGTTCAGTCTAGTGGTTGCAGCCTTGCAGGTGGAATGAAGTTTCGTAAAATTGAGAACATGTGTGAGGTGTCACAATCAAAATTGAATTGGGAAAAACTAGTACGTCCGTAGATCTTTTGCTATAATAGAATAATCAATTCCGAATCCTAGAAGAACTTGGACTAAAATCCGTAGAAAAAAATTCCTGTGTGTAAACTTGTTAAGTGGACACATAAAACGGCTAATTTCGCTCTCCAGCCTCAACCTACTTGCCACGTAAGCCTCGCCTCCTTTTTAAGGAAAGAGGTTACTAGAAAACGGAACTATCGAACTAGAGCAAAGTACAAAACAAATCTTTATTTTTTGGGTAAATTGATAACCATGTGTTCAGCCAGTAGCTTTAGATACACAAAGTATGTGAGGCCAATGAATGGAATTTAGCCAATCTGTCATATACATGATAGGTAAGAAGGCCTCGGCATCTGCAATACTGTTCAGAGCTCATGGAATACAAAAGAAAAAAATTAATGCAAAATAAGCACATTGATGTCTAATGTCATTGATTAGCATTGCCACCTCCAATGGCGGGAACCAATTAGCAGTGTAAAGCAAATCAATGATCTCCTTACAATCATTGAATGAAGAAGATTATTTTACCCTTATGAGTTATTCAATTGAAACTTGAGAAATTAAAATAACTAACTTACCCTTTAAGAATGCAACCTAAAAAAATTCAAATCAATTCAAATAGGACCAGTAGAAAAGAAACTTGGCAGTGCTCTATATCCATCGTCGACAAAGGTGAAGCTGAAGTTAGATTGAGGACAAAACATCATAGATGGATAATACCTATGAAATCTCTTAACAGTATGAGGTATTGATGAAGATCATGCATATTACTTTGCTTCGAAACCTCAAGATGGGGCTTGGGAGTGCTAAAAATCGAAACTATGTAGTTCTGCTCGTCATCTCCATAACAGACAACAAACATTTGTAGTTTTGTTTCTCCATATGCTTTTGTCTTATCAGTTTGTTATCTTTCCCCTTTTAGATAAGCAAAATAGAAGACATACATAGAGCACAATTTCCGTAAGTTTTCAAGATGATATTGGGCGAGGGTTTTCATACATGGCTGCATAAGAGGGAGAAAGATTACAATGCATCAAATAAGGGAGACTTCTAATCATTTTGACCCCTTATTGTTCCATTTCACAATTAGTGCTCGATCGTGGCCATGCACCAACCCTTTTGTCATATGGAATGCTTAAACTACCAGGGCATATTTTCACTTTAGCACAGTGAGGGGGAGATCATGAAGAGTCAATGAACCGTCTGAAAAATAATTTTATTTCTCACACCAGATCACTATGGCAATGCCCCAAGATGCATTAGTAATGAATTCTAAGACTGTGTTTGGTATGCATTCTCAGTTGATTTCACATTCTCGGATGGTAAAAGCAACTATTTTTATCATCTGAGAATGCGAAATACACTTAGAATGCATTCCAAGAATGCATAACAAATGTTGCCTTTTAATAATCCTCCATCATGATTCTCAAAAGGCTAACAAAATAAAGAATAGTATGATTAGATGTTCTAGCATAGAAAATTTTTTCATTTTTTTTATAAATAAAAAAAAAATACTTAAGTTAACAATTTCAAACAGAACATTAAAAAGCTCCACAATTATAGATGTGAATGTAATTCCGAACCTTTTCATCCATTGGGTTGCATCCTTAATTGTCCTTTTTGTTTGAAGGAAATTAGCAGGATAAAAAAAAAAGTAGATAACTATCCAGGAATTAAGGAAACTTGTCTACCTATGTGGTAAGTCATTTATCTCACCTCACCATCCTCACCCTACTCTTTTCCAACTCTTAATAGAATTTTGGAGAGGAAAGGAGGAGAATGACTTATTACATGTGAGACCCAGAACTTTATAAGGCATTCAAATAAAAATGTATGCAATTTCATTGTTTACCATAATTTCTTTTCCTAAAAAAGTCCATTTTCCTACCCTTTCAACATGGACACACCCAATAAAAAGTCCATTTTACCTTTAAGAAACATAATAATAAAATCCATGTGAAATGCCAATTATGCCCCTAAGCATTAGTTGGGTCTCACAACCCCTGCGATGCATTTCACGCCCATCAAATGGGTCCCATGTCCATAAAACCCACACTCCTTATCCAAAAATGGGCCCAAGCCCATACGATTACTAAACTAACCATGGGCCTGGCTCAATGGGCAAGCTCATAAACATGCAGACCATTTAGTCTCCACCAGTACAAAAAGTGGTCATAGGGATAGCTAGCTTAAAGGATACTTCTCATCTCAAAGGCTCTTTGGTAGTCAATCTACACAGGTCACAAACACTTTGAAAAACTCTCAGAAGAAAAGTTTTCAAGTCTTTGAAGTCATCAATGACAATTCAAGGTTAAGTCTTTTTCTACTTCAAGCGAAGTCACTCAAGCAAACTCTCCAAAGGATGATTACACAGAGTGAGGCATCTGTTCTTCAAGTACCTCAGACTAAAAATGCACCATCTTGCATTTTTACATCACCAAGTTTCTTTGCAAATTTGTGTCTCGAATTTTGTATTTCAGTTTATACACGAAAATTTTTAAATCGAGTTTTCTTTCACCCACGGTGAAAAAAGTCTCTTAATCTACGGGTTTTGGTGGTTGGATGGGGCTTCTGGAATAGTGCCAAGACATTTTGGACTTCGTACAATAAGAGTAATAGAAAATAATGACTCCTCAATGGCTAGAAAAGAAATTTTTATTAATATATTTTTTTTGGTCAAAAGGGTTTTTACTTGCTCCTCCTTTCTTAAACTCATAGCCTATGACTCATTCAAAATCCCATACTCAAATAGTCCAAAGACTATTGTTTTAGCGTATTCGATATTTAGAATAAAAATTTTCAAAATAATTGATATATTAATGACGAAATTTTCAATTGAGTAGGACAAAAATATTGAATTGAGTTATGAAATTTGATAAATGGTTAATTCGAATGATTCTTCTACGTTTTATATCAAGGAACGTCATCTATATAGTTTGGCTAAGGGAATGGGTCAACTGCTAAACCTTATGCCTTCAGGATGTGTTAACATTAAGACTGTGTTTCTTTTGTATTCTCGAATTAGACTTTGGATACATATCAAACACAACCTAAGATTAAAAATCTGATCCATATTATAGTGGATAATTCAGATAAAAATATGATTATTGAGTCCATGACTTCAATATAGGAGATAATATTTTCTAAAATATTATTCATTTTCAAAGTCTTTACAGACAAGATGGGCCATAAAAGACTAATGGGAATAGAATTAGATTGATAATTTGAAAGTGGAGGCATTATTTATTGGGATATGGATCTGTCAAAGTAGATTTATCTTTTTACCAAAAAAAAATAAAAAAAAAAATTTATCTTTTAAAAATATTAAAATAGATATATAACGGGTAGAAGTAACATCTGCATCTGGCAGTCATAATTGTCCCATGCAGATAATTTCAAGGTGGAGGCATTGTTTATAGGGTTGTTGCTTTGTCGGTCGGATAAAGAAGATTAAAAACCAAAGAAAGATATGTTAAAATACATAGATAATTTAATCAGAATAAAATGGATAGAAACTACTATCAGGTCAGGTTAAAGGACATATCTAGTGCACGAGATTTTCGTTATTGTGGGTTTTGGAGAGGGTCATAATGTAAATAGTTGTTTCTTGACTCAAATTCACGATAACTAAATCACAATGGAACAATCTTACCGTTGTGCCTAAGTCCACCCTTGCAGAAGTGGATTTGAAAAAAAGGAGAAAGTTCTTATCTAAACAAGTGGTACAAAGAAGCATATCAGTGAAGTGCCACGAATCAGTATTATGCATAAGAGAATAATGAAATCATTTGACATAAAAAAGATAAATATAAAGAGAGTGCTAACCTACCCTAGTACTATTTTTTTGTTATACGACTATTTTTTTGTTTGCATTCTCTAGTATCGCATGGCTAGATTACAATTTATAATGTCAATATTCCACGTGACGCAACTTGGTGTGGCCATCCTTGGTCTATTCAAAAAACCTTTTTGTTTTTTGAGAAAATTATTTGAATACCCCCTGTACTATGGCCTAATTACATAGGTTTTCCAAAATTTAAAATAATTACTTGAATACCTCTTACAGTTTACCACTTCTTTCAAGTGGGTCAAGTCTGTTAGTTTAGTGATGATATCATCGATTAAATTTTTTATAATGTCTAAACTACCCTAATAGGTACTCAATAGATTTACCCCGTTCTTCCAGCAACCAAAAAAAAAAAAAAAACCCCGGCAGCCAAAGTCTTTCCTGATCCGAAACCCTTTTTGCAGACCTTGCATTTTCATGGTTGATGATTGCCTTTCCTGATCCGAAACCCTTTTCGCAGACCTTGCATTTTCATGGGTGATTGCAATGATGTATGGAATTTGAGATACATATTCAAGTCTGTAACTCTCTATGATCAACAAAGAAAGCTCCAACCTAAAAAAAACCTATCCATTTCTCTGTTTGGGAGGCAAAAGAATGCTATACAGAGACAAACTCAAAGAACTAAAAATCTTCTAATTAGTCAAAAATAAATAAAACCGAAACCCTTTTTGCAGACCTTGCATTTTCATGGGTGATTGCATTGATGTATGGAATCTGAAACCCTTTCTTCATTCCTCATCTCGCAGATGTTGTGCAACACACAAGAAGCACCAAGAACCACAAGCAAATCCTGAAGCTTCACCTCTGTTCGGTTCTATAGGCAACACCATCTACCCTTCAATCTCTAGAAGGCATCCTTAGAAGTTCGTTGAATCTCCCCAATTTTCTCATTGAAGGTGTGTTGTGTCCACGTTAGATGCTGGTGGGTGTGAGGCACCACGAGCCAATCTATTAGAGGATACCCAGAGCTCCCAACAATCCAAATACTCTTCAAGAGTCCTCCATTGGCCCTTTGGTACAGAGCAGATTTCTCGAGAACTTTGTCATCAGGCAATGAACCAGGCCAGCCAATGCAGACATCTGTAAACACCCCCTTTCTGTGTCTTATTTGAAGGCATTTAGCAGTGGAGAAGAATCGAACATTGTTATTAAACTATATCCAGAGATTTCAAACCCGACGAGAGAGAAACCCCCAATTGCTTCCTTCATTGTTCCGCCTCTATCACCGAGATACCATCTGCGGCTACCACTCCTTCTCCACCGCCGTTAACGGCAGTATCTACCATTCTTCAGATTCAAACCCTTACTCTGAAAATCGATTAAAGGTTTTGGGTAATTTTGATTTGAAATTTGTTTAAAAAAAAACGAAATTTTCTGAAATCGATTAGGGTTTGAAATCAATTGGGGTTTGAAATCAGTAGGGGTAGGGGCGGTGGCGTTGCAAGAGGAAGAAGAAGAACAAGAAAAAGGTAAATCTGTCAATTTCACTGTTTTCTTTTGGATAGTGATAAGGGTAAAATGAACATTTTTAATTAAACACTAACAGCAGATTAACACCTTAGCTGTCAAGAGGGGTCAAGTAATTGTTTGAAACGTTGGTTATAGTAAGTAATTAGGCCATAGTCTTAGAGGTGTCTAAATAATTTTCTCTTTTTTATTTTTGGGTACAAATAAAGCCTGTCGTTTATTTTTGGGTACAAAAGAAAGCTAATGTCCAATAAAAAAACAGTTTTTGGGGGACTATATGGAAATCTTGAACAGGGGCTAGCATGCCCTCACACCTGGAAGCAAAGCTGCACACCTCCCAATAACTGCCATGTGGCAATTTAGGTGGAAAAAAGGATTGAGATATTGGTGCCGGTATCAGTGTTGATATCGGTCTTTGCTGATATCAATCTGGATCGCCAGTCAATTTTACCTTTACATTCATTAAAATTTGAAAATTTTTTTAACAATTTTATCCTTGATTTGATGCTGATACTCAATTCGGGATCGATTAGGTATCAATATCGATGTCGGCTAATACCAATACGATGTAGCCAATCCGATATTGATACCTCAGGTTGGGACTAAATTCCATGTCCAGATACTTCTCAAGAGTAGAGATGAGTCAATCAAATATTTTTTTTTAAAAATCCATTTTTTATGATATTAATATCTATTACAATCAATACCGATACAAATCGGCTGATACGACTAACCAAATTGATACCGACACCTACACCTACACATAAAACGGTGCTTGCATTCCAATTCAAGGAGAAGGAAAAAAGATTGTACGGAACTTGAGGTAGGTTTCTTGGGACCTAGCTCTCCTCCGGCCCAACATAAAGAGGGGGGGTGGTTTGGGTCATTTCATGGGCGGCTTGACTTGGTCTCGTTTTCGTATACAAAAATAAGGATGTCAAAATGGAACTGAAACCGAATATCAGAACCGAAACCGACTGTTTACGATCGAGCCAAACCGCACCGCAGAAAAATGATCCGGTTTTTATTTTTTAGGTTCTCTTTCCGGTTCGATTTTGATTTTCACCACAAAATCGCGATTCTAAACCGAATAAGAAACCGAAAAAGACGAATAGAAACCAATACCTCTTACTTTAATACTAACCCATGCATCAATTGGATTAATTAATAACATATAATTAATTTAATAAATATAATTATTGCATCAACATGAAACATAAAATAAGTAACATGCCATGGATTAACTATATATTCTATTTGTTCAAGTATGAATTGAAAATTATAGATGATGTTAAAATGGATTAACAAAATCCTACTTTTTAATAGAAGAAATAGTTTATTCATCATGCGAGAGTGGAGAAGAAAAAAAAATGAAAAAACAATAAAGAATAGGAAAGGAAAAGGACGGTTGAAGATGAGAAGTTTTTTATTTTTATCACATAGGCATAGGAAATATGATGAGTGAGGGACACCGGGAGAGAATGGAAAAACACGGGAATATAAAGGCATTGAAAACCAAGGTTGTCTTCATTACTGTTTCCTAAAAACAATACTACACAAACCGCATGTAAACCAGTTATGAATCGGATAGCGAAAACCAAATAGAAACTGGTAAAATCGGACCGTATGCAAAACGATTCTGATTTTGATTGATTCCTGTCCGGTTCGATTTTGATTTCACCTTATCAAAATATAAATCGTACCGCAACGGAGCCGAATAACCAGAACCGCACCGTTTGACGTCCTTTATACATAATTGTGCTGATTTGTCCTCTTTTTGAGAGTTGGTCAACTCGGCTGAGTCCGGAGTTGACCTTGATACATAGGGGACTCAGAAGCGGATTGAGGCTCAAGTTTTTGTGGTATTCCCGTGATTACTTGTTAATCACAACCAGATTTCGTAAACTGGCATTAAAAGGATCATACCAGAAAGAATTGACTGGCTTAATTAAGTGCAAGGCAAAGCTAGCTCGTCTCTACTTCTATATATAACAGACCAATATGGAGGCTAGTCCTCTTCATCGATCACATCCTTCTCTTCCATTTCAAAAGCTTATCAGAGAAGACAGCCATGGCTCCCAAGGTCCACGGAAACGTATTCTCCACTGCAACAATGCGAGCTTTCGCTACTCTCCACGAGAAAGGCGTTGAATTCGAAGTTGTCCATATTGACATGAAAGCTGGAGAGCACAAGAAGGAACCTTTCGTCTCCTTCAACGTAAGTCGTCTCAAAAACCCAACTTAAATTTTCCTTCTCTGTTTCACTTTAAACCTCTAATCCTAAATCCCCTGTTTCGTTGCGTTGCAGCCATTCGGTAAAGTTCCAGCCTTTGAAGACGGAGACCTAAAGCTATTCGGTAGACTCTCTTTCCTTTTAGGGACTTGAATAGAACTCATCCTCAAAAATTAGTCCGGATTGATTTTGGTTTGGATTCTTGTTTGTTTTTTCAGAATCAAGAGCAATAACCACTTATGTTGCCTATGAGTACCACGGGAAGGGAACGGAATTGGTTTACCATGACACGAAGAAGATGGCGATCGTGAGCGTGTGGATGGAGGTGGAATCTCACCATTTCGACCCAGTTGTTTCAATACTGTTGTTTGAGCAACGAGTGAAGCCCATGATAATGGGTGCAGAACCAGACTTGGCAGTTGTGGAGGAGAACCAGAAGAAACTAGGTCTGGTTCTTGATGTGTACGAGGCCAGGCTATCGAAATCCAAGTATTTGGGTGGAGATGAGTTCACTTTGGCAGATCTTCATCACTTGCCGACGATCCAGTACTTGATGGGGACATCGACCAAAAAGGTATTCGAGGCTCGCCCGCATGTGTGTGCCTGGGCTAAGAATATCATGGCTAGGCCGGCTTGGACCAAGACCGTTGCGATGCAGAAGCAAGCTTAATTAAAGGGTTTTTTTTTAGTTTATAGAATAAAGATGATGGAGCTGAGAGTGGCTAAACATGTTATTTCTGTGTTACGTTGTTGCGACTCACTGAGTTGGTGATTTGAAAATCAGTTTTTGTATAATATTGTTGCGACTCAATGAGTTAGTGCTTGTGATGAGTTGGAGATTTTGGTTTACAATAAAACTACTTAGGACAAGAGATTGTTGTTTGGTTGTGTAGTCCCTGCATTAGCGCAAGAGCCAACAAAAGTGCATGTACAGACACCAAAACAAATGGGATGTCTAAGCGATAATTTTGTACACTCCTATGTATGGGCGTAGGAGTCACATGATCACGCAGCGTTCTTTTTCCCAACAGTAAAAGTAAATCTAAAGAAACCATTTCATCTTCCGTTGGCGTTTCCATGTTTTTTTTTTTTTTTTCCGAAAAATTATGAGATTACTCAATATTAGATTTCACTTTACAATGTTAACCAACCTATCTTTATTTTAACTAATGGAGAAAAATTTCTTGTCGAGGGAGTGTATCGCCCCATGCCTAGACGGTAGACATAGTGGGGGGCGAAATGACCTCCCCACCCCCAATAAAAGGCGAAAATCCAACTCCACACTGTGTTTGGGCGTGGCGATCATTTCGCCCTCCACTAAGTCTAGGTGTTGGGCGTGACTCCACACTGTGTTTGGGCGTACCATCCATGCCCCCCCCCCTACAAAGAACTCTTGCTCTTAACTAATTTATCAAAACAAAACAAATATATTATAAAAAGGGAAAAGACTGGCACACCACTGGTGTACCGTAAGCTAACGCCCTGTGTGTCTATCTCTCCTCCCCCCCCCCTCCTTGAAATGAATCCTTTGCACGAATCTAGATCAAGTCTTTGTACGAAGACCTTATTGTGGGTTCTCAATTTTCTTATATAGTTCGAGTCGGTTTGTACTACGATCCGATTGAGTGGATAGTGAGTTGTCACAGCCGATTGAGATAGGTCGATCATGTTGAGCCATCCTGGAAGGGATTAGAAGCTAAGATATTCTGAGTATTAATGACGGGGGGCCCACTTGACTGTATAGAGCTTCAATAGGATTCCTTGTCATGCTGACACCTATAAAGATATATTTTTATGTATATCAAATTCCATCTGAACGATTGTGAATTGTTCACATACGCTCACATACGTGAACATTTCCTGCACTCCCTCATATGATGACCTGATCCGGGGTCTTGGGAAGGATGCGAAGAAGGTGGAGGAAAGAGAGGATGGCAATAGGCAGGGTGGAAGTGGTAACTGGAAGGAAAAAAAGAGGATAAGGCAAAAATGTAAAGAAAAAAATAGATGGGGAAGAAGGGTTTTTATGTTCCACACTTTTATCAACTGCTCTAGACAAATGTCTGAGCCCGAGTTCGAACTAGGTACCTCTAGTGTGTGAGACTAGCATGATGACCAACTACACCACCCAGACAAGTTTATGGTGGACAATTCTTGGAAAGGTGTTGCATACTTCAGGTCCATTTTAACCCGGTAGTGTTGGTGGGCTTAGGCCCAAACTACGAACTCCACTTGGTCTGGCACCAACCGTTTTGCTCATGTTCCCCACCTACCATGGATTAGGGCTGCAACAGGGTCGGGTTGGAAAGAGCTTTATAAAATCCTTGCCTAACCCTATGTCCCCGTAGCTGGGCCCAAGCCTAACCCAACCTTGACTCAGGGTTAGAAAAATCCAACTGTGACCCACCCTTAGGGTTGGGCCGGCTGACCCTGATTGGCCATGATCATGGGGAGAGGGAAAGAAATGCATGGGTTGGAATGGATCGAGGAGAACATTATCAATTTTACATAAAATAACACTATAATAAAATGTATTATATCACTATTGTCTTCATATATAATATGTTATATAAAAAAAATGTGGGTGATGTTTAAAGTTTATAATGTATATATTATACTAATATATATTTTATAGTATAACTTAAATCAGGGTCGGGTCAGGCCGGGCCAAGCTTAGCTCGAGGCCTCAACCCTAATCCGACCAGGGCTAAAAATTTCCAATCCTAACCCGCCTTAGGGCCAAATATCTCCGTTTAGACCCTAGTCGGGCTCAGGACAGGCCAGGGCGGGTTCAGACCAACAGGGCCAAACTTGCACCCCCTGCCATGGATCAAGGATCTAATTAGTAGAATCGGCAAAAAAAACCAATTCGATACAGATCCAGATCACCCTGAATCGGGCCAAATCAGATGGAATTATCTTCTTCTTCTTTTTTTTAATAAAATGGATTTTTATTTTCTTTTTACCCTTGGATCATACCAGTGGATTGGTGTTGGATTGGTTGTAAGAATCGGGATACCGATCCAATCCTGATGAATCCATTGATCCAAGACCGATACTATGGACGATGCCACGGATACAAACGCCAAAATGGGCCCCACGTACCATACGGTAGAACAGCAGCCGCGCATGGCACAACGTCCACATTGGGACTCCACGTTATCCATTTTATATATATAAAGTGTAAAGCATGTCAAGCATGTCTTCATCACTACATTTTCACCCTTTCTTTTCAGTATCATGGGAAGCACGTTCATGGCCAACATAAATGTTCACATATCTTTTCATCAAATAAATAAATAAATAAATAAATAAATAAATATTCACATGTCACCATTCACTGGAAATATAAAATCGAAACACACAAACTCAGGTTTGCTAGTCCGAGAACTACCCCCGACGTTGTTTCATTTTCTTTGAAGGGAAAAAGAATGCCACCCGGTGGCTCAATGCATGGGGTGCACGAAATCATCGGCATACTCTTTTGAAACCTTAGAATTGATTAAGGGTGTGACAGTCATTTTGTATACCTTTGTATTAAGGTACAAGGATAAGGCATATTTGACGCGATCGAGTGGCGTTGTTTCTCTCTTCTTTGAAATATGTAAATGAAAATTATTTGAGTTTTACCACCTCACAAATTGTGATTGTTGCCCATTACATTTTCAATACAAGTATGTCAAACAAGAATTTTACTCATTTGGATACCTCTCAATACGAGAATAGGGACAATAAAAAATGTTTTTCTTAACAATTGATTGGTCAATGTGTCTTACGAATCAGTGAATAAGAGACATGTTTCAACTCAACTCACCTTAGTACCCAAATATTGAGAGAGAGACACCTTAATTATCCCAACTAAATGCATATATGAATCCCATTTCATAGTTCAAGTTCAACTTTATATAAACTAACTTTATATAAAATTATGGAAAAATAATCAACTCATCAATCATGACGTTAAAATACTATTTCTCTCTCACATGGGGTTCTTTATTATTTTTCTTTTCTTACTATGACCATGTGAGGACTTATGTAGGGAATATCATCGTGTACACTAGCACTGGTGTAGCATGCACAAATCCAATCGCTGTTGATGTTTTCTTGTGCATTCCTATCAGCCCCGCACTAGAGCAAGTGTCATGCTCCCAGATAGAGAACTCTTCCTCATGTTTAATAATCTTGTAAAATCTAATTAAATTAGGAGGTTTTGCATGGATTTGTCGTCACCTATACGTGCGATTCCTAAAGTATTTAGAAGGCAGTTTTTTCAAAAGAAATACAACCTAGTTTAATTTTTAACAATTCTTTATAATCCAAACATAAGAAATCTGCCCCCAAAAAAATTAAAGAGGGTGGTTGGGGGGCGCGGGGGGGGGGGGGTTCCGTCTTCCAATGTAATATGTTGAGTAATGTTTATAACTTAATTAGGTTGCGTTTGGATGTCAAGAAAAGATTTCAATTTTTTTTTTTTTGATTCTCATAAGGTATTCTCATTAGGATCGAGTTTCCCTCTACCCACTATGAATGGGATCAACGGGGATAGGAATTGAAAGGATATTTTAGAACATACTAAAACCCTAGGATGGTGAGTAAACCGTTTATCATTCTCATTAATATATGTCAGTTCTAAGGTTTTCTTTTAATTAGTTAACTTCATTATTTAACTTGCGGTCACTGTAGTGGTTTTTTGGATGATGCATTGTGGGAGTTTGACTTATGTACTTGTATGTGCAGCTTTTCAACGAAAAAAAAAACTTGTATGTATAGCTTTACCTAGGTTAGGTGGTGATAATTTGTCATTTTATTTTCCAAAATACCCCTCTATGCCTTCTTAATGAAGCAGGTGAGGTAGATGTCATCACCTAATCATACCTGCAAGTACTGGTAGGTGATTTCAGTCTCACACAGTGGTTGCTTGGGGGATTGGATTTCCACTTTCAAAGGATTCTTGACTCTTTTTTTTCCCACATTTTACCATGCAGGATTCTACTAATTCGTTAATCATACCTGTGTTAACGTTGTTGGGTCAATTCGGCCGAGTTTCGAGCTGAGCATGTTGTGGTTTTCTTGTGATTACTTATTAATCACAGCCTTGTTTCGTACTTTCATCTAAATGGAATATTCGAGAAAGCTTCTCTCTATAAAAGACCAATATCCAGAGTCCTTTTCAAGTCATCCTTGTCTTTCCATCTGTTTTCCTCTCATCGTTCATTTTCTTCCCAAGCTTCTCCAGCAGATCAGCATGGCACCCAAGGTCCACGCAGCCTTATACTCCACCGCAGCAATGAGAGCCTTCGCTACCCTCCACGAGAAAAACGTCGAATTTGAGGTCGTCCCTATTGACATGAGAGCAGGGGAGCACAAGAAGGAACCCTTCCTCTCCCTCAACGTAAGCCTCAAAAATCTCAGATCCAATCTCACTTTCCTTTCTTAGTTTCAAATCCTAAATACCCTTTTTTTTTTTCTTTTGCAGCCATTTGGTAAAGTTCCAGCCTTTGAAGACGGAGACCTAAAGCTATTCGGTAGATCTCCTCTCCTCTCTTGTTAGGAATTTGGGTAGAATTCATCCTTAAAAACTAGCTCGCACGCGTGCTAATTTTGATTTTTGTTCTTGTTTGATTTTGCAGAATCAAGAGCAATAACCGCTTACGTTGCGTACGAGTACCACGGGAAGGGGACGGAATTGGTTTACCATGACACGAAGAAGATGGCGACTGTGAGCGTATGGATTGAAGTGGAAGCTCACCATTTCGACCCAGTTGTTTCAAAGCTGGTTACTGAGCAACTAGTGAAGCCCATGTTAAGGGGCTTAGAACCAGACTCGGCAGTTGTGGAGGAGAACCAGAAAAAGTTGGGTGAGGTTCTTGATGTGTACGAGGCCAGACTATCGAAATCCAAGTATTTGGGTGGAGATGAGTTCACTTTAGCAGATCTTCATCACTTGCCGACGATGCATTACTTGATGGGGACATCGACCAAAGAAGTGTTCGAGACTCGCCCGCATGTCAGTGCTTGGGCTAAAGATATCTTGGCTAGGCCGGCTTGGATCAAGACTGCTGCAATGCAGAAATAAGCTTAAAAAGTACTTAATTGTTCCTATAGTTTATATAATGAAGAAGATTAATTAGATGAATGTGTGGTTCTTTCTTTCTTTCTTTGTGTAATGTTGTTGCGATTCACTGAGTTGTGATGAGTTGAAACGTACTTTTTACTGTTAGCCAATAAAAGAAGTATAAATGGAAATCGAGATTGAGATTGTGTTTATCGATGTTTCCAAGAGTGTTTTTAAATTAATAGGTTTTGATTCTTATTGGTTCATGAACCTAAAGTGTTATAAAGAAAGAAAGTCCATATGGGCCTATGGCAAGTGGAATACATAGTGTTAGAGCAGAGTTTAGATTGAGAATGCCCAGCCTGCCCAATTGATGGCGTGGGTACCTGAGAAGTCAAAAGTAGTGTAGATACATAGATATTGAGGATTTTTTAGAAAAAGTTCCTAACCATGTGTACGTCAGTGTGTTTGACAAACTCTCTCCTTTCACACTACGTGGTGGCGGGTAGGATAAAGATGGGAAATGACTCTTTTGGATGAATCAGAAAAACCTTTGTAAGAGCAAGTCTTCGAGTAGGTCTGGATGGGTCTGGACTCTGGATTCAAGGACTTTATGAGTTTTGATCTTTCCGACTTAGCCCACAATGTTGGAGACTAATCTCAAATGAAGAGACCCTGTGGGTAAAAAAGTTCTCAAAGGGAAATATTTCCCTCACTCTTCTTGCTTAGATGCCCCCCAAGGCAATCTTGCTTATAAATTTCTATTTTATTTCTAGATCTTGCAACAGAGAGGCTCAGCTCATTTCCTTGCAGGAGGTGCTCTTAAACTTTGGCTATCAAAAGTTTGTTGCTTTTCCCCAACCCTTTTTCTTTTAAATGTGGTTTTCCTAAGCCGGCGGTTCTCCGGCCCTTAGCCGACTTCTCATAATAAAAATTATCTTTTGTTTTCAACATGATGATTGATGCGACAAAAATTATGATGAAGCAATGATTGATTTATGTCTTTTTTTTTAATTTAAATATTTTTTTCGTAGAAAGAGATCCTGTAGGAGTGCCAACGGCTTGATTTTACCAAAACCCTATCCCAAACCCAAGCCTAACTCGGCTCTGCCAGGCGTAGAGTAGCTGTTTTCAAACTTGAACTTGTGATGAGTTGGTCACAATGGAACAACCTTCACCGTTACAGCAATGCTTACCATCTAAATATTTATAAATATATAATATATAATACAAGGTCGATTAGGCTAACCCTGGAAGTGTCAAGAAAACACTAAACCCTGCCCCAAGAAAACACTAAATCCAATCCGACCCTATTAAACACAAGCTCGGTCTGGCTCGACCCTATCCAGGCTCAGGGCCGGTTCTAAATGGCCGGGTTTTTTTACACCCCTAAGATCCTCCCCACGTCAGACCCTCCAACGCATCCAACGGTTGGAGGCCCTCAGGGTCTGTGCCCGAATGCCCCCAACTATTGGATGCATGAGAGAGGATCCAGGTCCTTTTTTTTTCTTACCTTCCAAACATAGCCCAAGGTTTTAAAAATTGAAATCAAAATTTAATCGAACAAATTCACATAGTCCAATCGATTGCAAGTTATTTTTTGGTGAAGATGGAATCTGCCGAATCGGGATCGGGTCAAGAATCAGCCTGATCCAATTAGAATATGAAGAAAATAACTAGTAATTGGATCGGCTGATCCGATTTTGATTCAGGCACTACGATTAGTATTGGAAGGAATCAGGATCTGTGTCAACCAATTTCAATTCAGATCGATGGATTCACCGATCCGATTCCCAAATCTTGCAACCATGTTGGGAATAAAATGTTTGGATTATGTTTGGCATGTTGCATAGATTGAGCCTTCCAGAAAGAAAAGCACAATCGAACTAAAACAAACGAAATTGACCTATGGTTAAATTGTGTGTTAAAAGTTGTTTATTTTTTTCTCCCTCTCTTTTGAAGGATAAATCTGTTTGTAATCAATCCTATTACAAGACATTATTCTAATCGGACTTTACTCACCCTATACTATTTACCAATTACTTCCAAAATCGATTGCTTGATAGCATCTTCCTGTCACCTACCCCTTGAAAAAGACTCCCTTGTCCTCTTATATCTAGTCCTGTGCTAGTTTATCGAAAATTCATTACCAAAAAAACAAAGTTTACCGAAAATTGGCGACATGCCCAACTCTCTCATTCTTTATAATCCAAACCTAACTATTTTTAAAAAAAAATGGGAATAAAGGAACTCTCTTTCGGTTCTAATATAATGAGTAACATTTATAGTGTAATGAATACTAAGCCATTGACATGTTGATTATGGTCCAACTGATTGAATCTCTTAAGATATTCTCACTATATAAAGGGATTTTCGCAGTGACACCCCTCGAAGGTGTTAAATAATTTGTAATCCAACTACTTGAATCTCATAAGATATTCTCACTATATATATATATGTATATCCATTTTTTTATTGACACTACTCGAAGGTGTTAAATAATTTATAATTTTACTTTTCTACCATTTTATTGCAACAAGCTATTTTTTTCAATGATGAAATATAATGTCATTTTAGAAGATTTACTCGAAAAATGTGTATGACAATGATAACTTTTATAATGACATAATGATAAGTCACTTTCAAATTATTTTGAAAATCCTTTTATACCCCTAACATAAAGAACTTAACCCTTGAAAATGAGACAAGGTAATTAAAGGGTGCAAGGTTTTAAATACACTTATAGGGATATCATTTAGACAGTCCATTATAAATCTTGTTGTAATCAATCTTAGTAATCCAAGATTTTTGCTTGTTGGATACCTCTCTCAATATAAGAATATATTGAATAGGGACAGCAAAAAAGTGATTTTCATAACAATTGATTGGTCTATGACTCTATTGACTTGTGAATCTGTGAAAAAGAGACATGTTTCAACTCAACTCAACATAGAACCCAAATATTAAGAGAGAGAGACGTTAATTATCCCAACTAAATGCATATATGAATCCTATTTCATCCTCAAGGTTCAAAATCCAGATACGGATTCGGGGTTGGTCATGGCCAATATCGATCACCGCTTCTTCTAAAAGACCGATCTTGTAGGAAAGGAAGAAAACAATATGTATATCATACAAGAGCTCTAACATGGCGGATTATCCAAAAGGGGATACTAGTGGATAAATAATTCAATGTTGGAATATGTAATCCACCCAGTAGAAAGGGTCTAAACTCAGATCGAGTAGGGCTTGTATAGGGAGTGACCCGTGCAAGAAATCCCAACCTGATCTTATGGTGTGATTGTGAGAACCAGGGGTTGATCAGAAAATAGAAGGTGGAGATCCAAAAATAAAAGGTTAATGGTTTGGCCAGATCTAGCCATTGGAAAGGACTGAAAGTGGGGTCAATGGATGCTGGTCAAGGTTGCAGATGAAGCTCTAACAAGCGACTTCTCCTTCCTTTGGATCGATCAAACTTGGCTTGGATCAGTAAAAAATGGCCAAAATCTAGGCTTTTCTGGATCAGGTTTGGATTGGTCAAAAATATTAATAAAATATTAAAAATCAGTATAAATTGATAAAATTTTCAAAAAAGAGTCAAAAAATGGCAAGTATTGGATCAAAAAATGGCAGGTTTTCTCTTGCGCTCCCATTGTCCCTGCGCTGGCACAGGGGCTACGCTCCTTGACAGAAAATCCTTCATCCCTTCCCCATATTAATCATTGTAAGAGATTTTGCATGGACTTATAACCTACAAGTTGCATTCTTTTAAGTAATTAAAATGCAAGGTTTTTTTATTCATTTCAAAAGAAATATACATTTTTTATTTTCAATAATTATTTATAATCCAAACCTAAGAAATCTGCCCCAAAAAAATTAAAAGAAAAGGATGGGGGGAAGAACCTAATAAAGTAGGCCATTGACATGATAATTATGTGTCCAACACATAAGCTAGGTATTCTCATTATATATCAGTTCTAATGTTTTCTTTTAATTAGCTTCATAATTATTTTTTGATGCTGTATTCAGGAACTGCGAAAGAGTAGTTCTAGCAGTTTCAGTTGTGGTTCTTTGGATGATGCATTGTGAGATTCTTTGATTACCTACCTGTATATATGTTTAGCTTTACGTAGGGTTTGGTGAAAATTTGTTACTTCGTGGTTTTCTTGTGATTACTTATTATTCACAGCCTGGTTTCGTCCCTCTAAATGGAACATATATTCCAGAAGTTTTACCTGGACTTCAATGTTTGACCATAAGCAAGTAGTGGCAAGAGTAAGAGGCCGGCTCAGGTCAAACCATTTTCATGCGCATGCAAGTCATCTACATGGAATCCACTCCTCCACTTCTCATTTGGATAGTTGCTGCAGCCTGCAGATCGTGCGTCTAATATTAAAACGAGCCTACAAAATGGTCGATCAATCCTTGATCCTTTACGGGTTTTCAGGGGGTGTGTCAGTCATTTCACATGCGATTATGTCTGAGAACATGCACATGCCCGTTACGCGGGAAAAAAAATTTTCATTTTGTCTCTCTATATAAGACCAATACCTTTTGTATTTCCATATAGCTCTCATCTTCATTTTCGTCAAAAGGTTCTCCATCAGACAGTCATGGCGCCCAAAGTCCACGCAGCCTTATTCTCCTCCGCAGCAATGAGAACCTTCGCTGCCCTCCACGAGAAAAACGTCGAATTCGAGGTCGTCCCTATTAACTTGTTGACAGGAGAGCACAAGAAGGAACCCTTCCTCTCCCTCAACGTAAGCTTCAAAATCTCAGATCCAATCTCACTTAATTTCCTTTCTTAGTTTCCCGTTAAACCTCTGAAGCCTAAATTACCTTTTTTTCTTTTACAGCCATTCGGTAAAGTTCCAGCCTTTGAAGACGGAGACCTAAAGTTATTCGGTAGATCTCTTCTCTTTTCCTCTCCTATTAGGGATTTGGGTAGAACTCATCCTTAAAAGTTAACCCGAACTAATATTGATTTGGGTTCTTGTTTGTTTTTGCAGAATCAAGAGCAATAACCGCTTATGTTGCTTACGAGTACCACGGGAAGGGGACGGAATTGGTTTACCATGACACGAAGAAGATGGCAAGAGTGAGCGTGTGGATGGAAGTGGAATCTCACCATTTCGACCCAGTTGTTTCAAAGCTGATTTTTGAGCAACGAGTGAAACCCGTGTTAATGAGTGCAGAACCAGACTTGACAGTTGTGGAAGAGAACCAGAAGAAACTGGGTCAGGTTCTTGATGTGTACGAAGCCAGGCTATCGAAATCCAAGTATTTGGGTGGAGATGAGTTCACTTTGGCAGATCTTCATCACTTGCCGGCGATTCATTACATGATGGGGACATCGACCAAAAAAGTTTTTGAGACTCGCCCGCATGTGAGTGCCTGGGCTAAGGATATCTTGGCTAGGCCAGCTTGGATAAAGACCGTTGCTATGCAGAAGCAAGCTTAAAAGGTGTTTTTATAGTTTAGAGAATGAAGAAGATTAATTAGATGAATGTGTAATGTTGTTGCTATTCACTGAGTTGGTGAGTTGTTGAGTTGTGATGAGTTATAACTTTTTACTGGTAGTCAATAAAAGAAGTATAAATCGAGATCGAGATCGAGATCTCTTCTGTCGATGTTTCCAAGTGCGTTTTTTTAATTAGTTGGTTTTGATTTTAATTGGCTCATGAACCTAAAGTGTTATAAACTAAGAAAGACGATATGGCAAGTGGTAATTATATTTAGGGAAAATTACTTAGATTACAACATAAGTAGGTTTCAAATTTGTTTTATATCTATTATTTTTTATTTTAAAAAGATTTACTTAATCCTCAAAGTTGCCACGTTAGAATAAAATAAAAGAAAGCTATAGCATGGGTTTCGCTCGTTGCTCAAAAATCAACGTAGGAGTAGAAATCAAAGCGGCTTTTATCCCCTAAAAAGAATAAAAACAAAGCTACAACATCGAATCCAAAGGAAAATACATCTTAATTGTTGGAATAGAAAACAATAAAAACATATTAAGAAAAAAAGACGATGGTTCACCCATCATCCTAGAGTTCACCAATCCCTCCTAGGGTTTTAGTATATTTCAAAATACCCTCCCAATACTTATTCCCATCCTATGATGAATGGGATCTCATTCATAGTTGGTGGAAGGAAACTCAGTCAAAAAAAAAAAAAACAAGTGAGAGAAACAATAAAAATTTTTGGAATATAAAACAATAGAAACATATTAATAAAATAAAAAAAATACGATGGTTTAACCACCATCCTAGGGTTCACCAACCCCTCCTAAGGTTTTTGTATGTCTTTTCCATTCTTATCTAGTAGATCTAAAAATTTATCCCTTATATTTATTTGTTTGGATGTAGAGACAAAGAGTAGAGTTGAGATTGAGAAGGCCTAGGTGGAGTAGTTGCCCACTTGATGGTGGCTTGGTGGAGACCTGAGAAGTGAATAATAGTGGTACTCCCTATTTCAGTCAATAGACTGAACCTATTTCAATCATGATTGACTTATTTTAGTGACTAATAAATTGATAGTGATCGACGAACTATCAATGATCGAAGAACTGTCAACGATCGATGAACAGTCAAAAGAGGAGTTTTAATCAGATTTTAAGGAAGTAGGTAGTTACATTACTACATGGTAACTATCAGAAACCACCAGAACTGCCGTGAATCTTATAAAGGAGCAGTTCACCAACAAAGGAAGGGATTACTAGATCAACTAACAAACAATACATTTATATTTTATCTTTTTAGATGTAGTTTTTTGCTGAAGTTGGATTCTAGCCCCGATGTCTCATTGGCCCGCCTTTCAAAAGACATTCAGTAGATCTTGCTTGGAGAATAACTCCAGCAATTAGTCTTTTGGCTCGTGTTTCAAAAGACATCCATTATCATCAAGTCATAAGCTTTAACATTTCGTGGCTTGCAGAGTTGTGAAGACTTCAACAAATTAGTTACTGGCAGGTGAGCAATTTGATCGTAGAGTAGTTTAGTGTTAGTGTAAGTTAAATACCAAATTGTAAGCCTCCCCAGTTCGAAGCTGGTGAGTTGTAGAGACTTCAACAGATGGATTACTACAAGTAAGCAATATGATTTTCAAAGTTGTTCTTCTTGGCATAGCAATTTTTACAATAAAAAATCTTTGGAACATTTCAAGACATTGGAAAGATCCAATTCTTTCTTAGTTAGAAGTCAGATTCAATTCCTATTATTATATCTCTCGAGTCCTTGTGACTCTAGCATTCTTGCGCATCTTTAGAGACTTTCAAGTAAACTATTAAATTTTTTTTTTTAATTTGAGGAAAAAGATAAACACATAAATCACCATAAGGGTCAACATCAGAGGTTTTCAAGTAAACTATTGTCAAAGATGATTGAGGGTGGCAGAATAGTGGTCAACAATCAGAGGCTTTCAAGCTATTGTCTTAATTTGCAGAAGATAAGGATGGCTGGATTTTACCAAAAATTTAGGATGGTGTTAAGAAAACAACGCTAAAAAATGATGATTTGTAGAAGAAATACAAAAAATAGAGAAGAACAAAAACACACAAACACAGAGGATTTACGTGGTTCATCCCCAAGATGGGGAGCTACATCCACGGTCGAGCAATAGAACGAATTTCATTATCTTTGGAAATGTTACAAACCCTTAGATCTCACTCACTAACCTCTCAAAGAGATAAGGACATTTTATGGAAAAATTCTAACCCGAAAAAATACAAAAATACCCCTAGATCTAAAAATTATCAAATCGAATAAGATCGGACTAAAACATAACATATGTTGAAATACATACCATTTTAAAGGTCTTAACGAGCCTCTAACAATGACATATCTACTTTTTAAGTCATCCAAGTTCGTTTCAAGACCAAAACGACCCTCTAAAAATCCTCTAGGCCACTTTCTGGACCAAAATCAAACTTCACCGATAACAGATGATTGGATGGGGATCAACATCAAAAGTTTCCGAATAAATTTCTGACATGGAGTGTAGAGTAGATACGGTGGAAAATTATTGTAACCTATGTGGCGGTGGGTTTGACGAAACTGTAAGGGTATTTATGTAATATCCCTTTATATGTTCTAATATAATCCTACTTGTATTAATGCCAGTGAGGGGCAATCTAGTAATTAGCCCATCGACCTAAACCCTAGTTTTTCTATATATACTAGTGGTGGCGATGCAGGTATTCCAAACTAGATACTCGAGGGTGTAATGCTTTAAGCAACCTTGTGCTTAAAACCCTAACCCTAACAATCTTAAAGCATTAGGATATTTGTTTTCCTGCGATCAAGATCGGCTTTGGATTTTGGATTTACAATTTGTTTTTGAGAGATCGTTTTGGCGTTCGTCATTCTCGTTCACGGCTTTTGTCCAATGTTCGTACATCATCTTCGATCTAACTCGAGCAAAGCGATTTTGGAGAACGCAAGTGTGAGCGATTTCGTCTCGGAGAAGTTACTCGATCGATTTCTCTTTTGTTTTTTTAATTCATAAAGGACAAAAGAGTTAAATCAGATTTCTCTCTCCTTTGTTTATTGTTTCCACATTCAAAGCTTTAGTTTCGATTCCACACGGTCAAATCAAGTGCAATTTTTTGTCCTTCGTAATCATAAAGCTTTAGCTTATGATTTGAATGGTTGTTTAAAACAAAAAAAAAAAAAATATGTGGGAAACTACGGAAAAGCTAAAGCGGTCTTTGGTACTCTATTTGATTTGTGACAGAAGGTTTGATGTTTTGAAAAAAAAAGAGGATACTTTTGATTTGATTTATCAAATCTTATTGGGTTCGCCAATATCTACCACGATACTAACGATAACTGCGGTACCGGCTCGACACCACTACAATTCCGCGATCTTTTTCTTCGTTATCTAAATTCGAGGTTATCCATCTCGGTGTATGTTCCTTGAGCATTTATTTTTTTATTTGAACTTTTGCTTGGGCATATAAACAAATCACTTAATATGGAGAAACATCTTGCTCCAATTGAGATGATCAAATTGGAAAGCTTTAGTGGCTCTGAGTTCGATTCTTGGAATGAAGGACTCGGTTTGGACAAGAATACCTCAATATTTTCTACACTTGTAATAAATAAATTTTCTGATTGTACGGACCTAATCAAGCCCAATGGATAAGTGACGAAGACTTTTGCAAAGACTACCTATTGAACTGCTCAGAGATAGGTGCAGAGACCTATAGTAAATATGAGATGCAAAGGAGATTTGGGAAAACCTAGAAGCCCAATTCAAAAAGGAGGAAGACCTATCAAAAACTCACTTGGTTGACAAGTTTATGGACTTCAAGTTTCAAGAAGATAAGGAGATACTTCCACAAGTAAGAGACTTTGAGAACTTGAGAACAAAATTGAACCAAGAAAACATCCCCGTTGTTGATGCATTCTTAGTGGGTGCAATTATCTTTAAGTTACCCTCTACCTGGCATTCCTTTAAAACCGAGATGCACAGAAAGAAAACACAAGTGGGGCTGGATGATCTCAAACGGTTCATTAGAATCGAAGATGAGAACAGAGCCAGGAATAACTTGGAGATGGTGAAACAACAACAGATCGCCAATTTGGTTTCACAACCCAAGAAATATCCTAGGCAGAGTCCAAGCCACCTAAGAAAGAACCCCAACGAGTTGGAGGCCAAAAGCCTAATTTTAAAAAGAGGGGCAAGTGCCACAAGCTGTGGAAAGTGGGATCACTATGCATCCGAGTGTAGGGGTCCTAAGAAAGGGAACACGACACACCACATAAGGAAGTTCACATGCGATGGACAAGACTGAGCCTACTAACTTTGTTGTCATGGTTGGCAAGGGTAAGGGGTTGGCGACATCTTGATTGGTGGTTAGACTCGGAGCGACTTGTCATGTTTGCAATAGCAAGGACACGCTCACCGATGTTGTTCAAGTAGCGGACTCATCACTTGTTGCAAATGGAGACATCGTGGAAGTGGCTCAACAAGGGACGGCGAATCTGGTTCTATCATCGGGTAAAATATTAACTTTGAAAAATGTTAAAATCTTTCCTGGTTTTGAAAAGAATTTAATTTCCATTGGAATTTTGCTTGATGCTGGCATGTCTATTACTTTTAGTAGTGGTAGAGTAACATTGTCTGTTAACTCCTTTTATTTTGGATGTGCTTATAATTTGAATGGTATGTTTAGGTTAAGTTAGCTAATGAGACAATAAACCAGGTTAACCATAATTCACTTGATCCCAAAATACTACATTGTAGGTTAGGGCATGTGAACTATAGCAAAATGTTCAAACTAGCTAAAACTCATAATTTACCATTAGACACTTCAATTAGATTTAACAGATGTGAAGTGTGTGCTCAAACTAAAATAACTAGAAAACCGTTCAGACCGGTTTCTAGGAGCACTCAACTTCTTGAACTTATACATTCTGACATTTGTGGCTTTAAAAGCTACACAACTAGAGGAGGTCGAAAGTATTTGATAACATTTATAGACGATTTTTCTAGATACTGTCATTTATACCTGTTAAAATCTAAAGATGAAGCTTTTGAAAAATTTAAAATTTTCAAGAATAGGGTAGAAAATCGGTTGAACTTGAAAATTAAAAGATTTAGAAGTGATAGGGAGGAGAATACAAATTGACAGAGTTCAAGGAATTCTGTGCCTCTGCAGCATAATCCTTGAAACTACGCTCCTTACTCACCTCAATCAAATGGCATAGCTGAAAGAAAGAACGGACGTTAACGAGAGATGTTAAACTCCATGTTATTGACAGGTATGCCCTCTTGCTATTGGGGAGAAGCGAAGTGTTGACTCAAATCACATTCTAAATAGACTACCACATTCAAAACTGACTTCTACACCTTATGAACTATGGCATAATCATCCTGTAGATATGACACTCTTAAGGTTTGGGGCTGTATAGCTTATGTTAGGATACAAGACCCTAGGAGACCTAAGGTGGGAACTAGAACAAACACTTGTGTATATCTAGGTTGTGCGAGAAAGCGATCTTGCAGATCGATTTTGGATCTATCAACCAATGTGGTGATAGAATCTAGGGATGCTATATTCTTTGAGGATAAATTCCTTAGAGATAAAGGCCTCGACCTTGCCTGGTTTGGATCAAGTGGTTACTGAGAATCACCTTTGGAATCTCGAACCAATTGTTTCGACACTACTCCCATAATGCTCCTTGAATCGAGAATCTAGAAGAGTATCTACTAGAGATCGAGTACCCAAGAATTTTGGTGAGGATTTTGTGACCTACCATTTAGAGGCTGATCCATCCACCTATAAGGAAGCGATGAGATCTAGGGACTCCTGTTATGGAAAGAAGCCATTGATGAGGAAATGAGCTCTTTAATGCGAGAATGAGACCGACACCTTGTTGATCCGCCTAGAGGGCCAAGACAATAGGGTGTAAGTGGATCTGAAGAAGAAACTTAATCCGGATGGGTCTATAGCCAGGTATAAAGCACGATTAGTAGCTAAAGGCTATAAACAGTGAGAGGGATAGATTATTTTGACATCTACTCCCGATCCGCCATTTGGTAACAATAAGGATTCTTCTTGCCATAGCATCTATTGAGCACTATGTTGTGCATCAAATGGATGTTAAAACGGCTTTCCTTAATGGAGATCTAACAGAAGAAATCTACATGAACCAACCTCAAGGGTTTGTCATGGAAGGTTCGAAAAAGAGTTTGTAAATTAAACAAATCTCTCTATGGTCTTAAACAAGCACCTAAATTATGGCATGAGAAGTTTGACAAGACAGAAAGAGCCTTGATTTTCAAACCAAGAACTCGGATAAGTGCCTTTATTTTTTGTCCGAGTCAAACAAGGTCGCGATTATTTGCTTGTATGTAGACGACATGTTGATTCTAGGTTCGATCTCTCTGTAGTGAGTGACATTAAAGAAACCTTGTCCAAAGAATTCGACATGAAAGATCTTGGTGTGGTAGACACCATTCTTGGAATGAGAGTAAGCTTGATGAGCAAGGGATCACCCTTAGTCGACTCATTACATTGAGAAGCTATTTTCTAGTTGGGGATACGGTGATTGTAAACCGATTGAGACACCCTATGACCACAACAAACGGTGGAAACCTAACACGGTGACACCATGAATCGATTAGATTATTCTAAAGCGATTGGTAGTCTCATGTATGCAATGAGTTGCACTAGGCGGACATAGCCTTTACGGTAGGCATGCTTAGTCGCTTTCACTAGTAATCCTGAAAAGAGCATTGGGATGCCCTATCGAGGCCGATGAGATACCTTAAGGGTACTCAAGGTTATGCTTTATGTTATAATGGACATCCTCCAACTTTGGAAGGATATTCCGATGCATCTTGGTGCTCGATTTGGGAGACAAGCAGATCCACCAAGGGTTATGTATTTACACTAGGAGGAGCAATGTAGCATGGAAATCCAAAAGACGACTAGTATTGCTCTGTCATCTATAGAATCGAACTTTATGCTCTAGCTTCGGGAGATGAAGCGAGTGGATAAAGGATCTGATCATGGATATTCCATTGAGGAGTTTTAAGTTAAACTATATATCTATATTCGTGATAATCAAGCAACCAAGACGATTGTGAATAACTCACTCTTTAATGGTAAGAGGAGACACATCGGTGAAACAGCTATGCTGAATTATAGAACGGAACAAGGGATTATCACTTTGATTGATGTGAGATCGAAGGATAATACGGCGATGCCCTTACAAAGGGATTGAACAAAGATCGAACATTCAAAACTACAGGGGAGATGGGGTTAAAGACCATTTAGTCGGTCTTAACCTAACCCAATATTATTTTGAATTATTCAATCTCATCTAGCCTTGGTAAGCATTCGGGACATGATTTACATGTTTCGATAACTTAGTTAGGTTACTAAGTATGGGGGTTTGTGAAACCATTCCAAACTTGATGGTGTAGCAAATTTTCATGTGAAGTCTCCTTACTTTGTTATTCCACAAAGGAATATGAAAAAATGTCTGATATGTTTCAATGATATTGTGCTAGTCTTTATGTCATTCCAAATTTGATGACATGTCTTTCATAGTATGGTGTACCATTCCAAATTTGATGATACAACATAAATCTATGACGATATGACGAATACAATATTCCAAATGGAAACATGGTATGGTCCTTATGATAGAGACTATATAGGATCGAGTTCTTGTAAAGAAACTTGATGATGATGCTTATTGTTTTTGATTTACCTTCACCATATATGAAATGTACTAAGTTCTTATTGTTGAACTCGATACTATTGTGCAAATGATTGAATTCATAATATCTTATGAAATTCATATTTGACAAATTACGAGAGAATGGCGAAGATGGAGGAGAACGGTTGAATCGGATCTCGATGAGGATGACTTACTTGATGAGTAAAGTCACATGGATTGCAAGGACTTTTCTTTTGATTATTTCTTTTGGTTTAGCCACTTGCATGTGGAACTTTGGATTTATTGTTGGGTTTAGTTTTGATCTAAAACCCTAGTTTTATTTCTTGAAGTTTACTTATTTCTTATTTGATTTATTGGATTATTGATATTCAATTTATATTGATTCAATTACTGATTGAATAATGGTTCCTATACATGTGTAATGGATATATGTAGAACATAGGAGGAGATTGTAAGGGTATTTATGTAATATCCCTTTATATGTTCTAATATAATCCTACTTGTATTAATGCCCAGTGTGAGGGGCAATCTAGTAATTAGCCCATCCGACCTAAACCCTAGTTTTTCTATATATACTAGCTGGAGGCAGCGATGCAGGTATTCCAAACTAGATACTCAGGGTGTAATGCTTTAAGCAACTTTGTGCTTAAACCCTAAGCCCTAACAGAAACTCTCCCCTTTCACACTTTACACTACCTGGGTTTCGTATCAATAAAATTGTTTTTCAGCATCGTGAATGATGTGACGTACAAGATTTCCTCTCACACTGACAGTTTGTGACTCTCCTCTTAAAATTAAGAGTAAATTACTCTGATCTCCCCTGACCTTTTTTAATAATTCAACAAACCTCTCTCTGTGTTTTTGACAATTCTCAAACTTTTTCTATTTTTTAAATTTTTTTCACTTAACCCCAGTAAGCAGAGCATCTTTTTTATCTCTCTTATCACATCTCCCACAGCGCACATAACAGGTTCCCTATCCAGTGTTGATTAAATGTGTTGATTAATCAACTCTACTAGTTCAGTGAATTCGAGTTGATTTTGGTGTGGGTTCTTGTTTGATTCTGCAATAACAACTTACATTGCCTACGAGTACAAGGGGAAGGGGACTGAATTGGTTTACTATGACGCGAAGAAGATGGCGATTGTGGATGTGTGGATGGAAGTGGAAGCCCACCATTTCGAACTTCCAGTTGTTTGGAAGCTGGATTTTGAGCAAGCGGTGGAGCACATTTTTATGAGCTTGGAACCAGACTTGGCTGTTGTGGAGATCCAGAAAAAATTTGGGTCAGATTCTTGATGAGTACGAGGCCAGTCTATCGAAATCCAAGTTCTTGGGTGGAAATGAGTTCACCTTGGCAGATCCTCATCACTTGCCGATGATACATTACATCATGGGAACGTCGACCAAACAATATGGGTGTAATTGTGTAAATGAATAGTTGAAATCCGTTTTCGTATCCGTGTCCATATCCGTTTAGCACTATCCGAATCTTTCTGAAGGCTAAACGGATGCAGATACGCATAGGCTATAGCTATCCGAATAGCTATATTTACATGTAAGCGGATAAAATATCCGATCCATATCCGTGTCCGAATCTGTTTAGCACTATCCGAATCCATCCGAAAGCTAATCGGATATGGATGCGGATATAGCACTATTCGAACCAAATCCAATCCGTTTACATCCCTACTAAACAAGTCTTCGAAGCTCGCGGCTTGCCCTCATGTGAGTGTCTGGGCTAAGAATATCTTGGCTAGGCCGGCTTGGACCAAGACCAAGCTTAATGAGTATTTGTTGTTCATAGTTTATAGAATAAAGAAGATGAGCGGAACGTGGTTCACGATTCACTGAGTTTGTGGATTGTTATGAGTAGAAACTTTTTACTGTTGCCAATAAAAGTAGTATAAATCATTTTTAATGGGTTTTGATTCTTATTGGTTCATGAACGATTCTAGAGTTTTTTTTTTCTCCCCAGGAATCGGCTGTATAGCCAAAAGTTGGGATCAGTATCAGCTGATTCCGCTATGAATCAGCCGACTCATGATCCGATTCACAAGTGATCATTGTTAGAGGAAACGGAATTAGGGTTGAAACAGGGCTGGATTGGACCGGGTTTTTTAAAACCTTCACCCGACATTGAGTCCTCTTAGCTCAGCCCAAGCTTAGCCATTGATGTTAAATTTGTTATTTTTATGATGTGAAACAACTAGCAAGTATCGATCTGAGCTTCATCATAAAAGTTATTTGGTTAAATTACACATCACCTCCTGGTTTTCAATCGAAACTCAGATCATCCCTTGATTTTTGAAAAAACCCACTCCCTGGTTTAGACCCCAATATGACAAATTAGTCCCTAGCGTGAGTTTTATGTTGTTAAGTGATGATGTCAGCCAATTAAATAAATTTAAATCCCTAAACTACCCTTGACCAATGTTGAAAATGAAGGGATGGTAGTTTTGTAAATTTAATTCTACTGTTTTAATACAAGGGTAAAATAGTCCTTTCATACCAATAATTAACAGCAGACTAACACCGTTACTGTGGAGGGAGTGATTTAAGTTTTTCAAAAACCAAAGGGTGATCTAAGTTTCATTTGAAAACAAGGAGGTGACATGTAATTTACCCAAGTTATGTTATACAGTATATTATGGAGCTTTTTGAAAATGCATACATTTTAGAACAAGCAATTTATGATAAACGCAACAAACGAAATAGATAAAGAAAGACAAATCAGTAAACCATAAAGCATAACCCTAACATAGGGCCGAGCTAGGCCGGATTTAGCCTGAGGTCTAAACCCTGGCTCAGCCCAACCCTAATTTCAACCCTAATCCACCCTTAAGGTTGAAAAATCCAATCCAGGCCCTGGGCTTAGGACAGGTCAGAGCAGGCTCAACTCGATTGGACCAAACTTATACCCCTAGAGAATCATTCAGAGCTGATTTCATCCAACGGTCGATAATATAAAAATTCCCAATCCAACGGCTGCCAGGTCCAATTAGGTAGGATTTATGACAAAAAAACCAATTTTTATGGCCCTATTGGGTATTCTAATATTGCTCCAGTTCGCTCACCGACTTGTCAAAAGTCTGCACAAGTTGGGTTAGGTTCAAAAAGTTCATTCATTATCTACTTTAACATATTGGGCTTACGTCAAGCTTGGGCCCAAACACAGCCCATTTTTCTAGCCTCTAAACTCAACCAATTTGAGTTCACTTGGAGCCAACCAAAAAAGCCCAATTGTTGTATTTATAAGGAGTAGAGTTTCATCACGCTTGATTGGAATATCCTCTTTTCACCCAAAAAAAAAAAAGATTGGAATATCCACTCCTCACAATTTGAATAACTTTCACTTGTTCTATTTCTTATGTAAATTTTGTAGACTTGAACCTATCATCATTTATCTCATAATTAAAATACAAACCAATCTGACATTTCCATGCGTTATTATTTTCAGGGTTTAAAACAAATTGTGAAAGTTTTATAATCAATAAGTGTACAACAAATAGTGTGGTCTAGGAAGTTCAGCTTGTAACTTGACACTCACCCGAGATCTGGGATAGATCAACCGTTGAGTTTTTGAGGTAATTTATCTCCCCTTCTGTGAAGAAGGGGCACCATTCATGAGTCCTATACTCCAAATCTAAGTGGCAACTCTTGTTTTTTCATATTCCATCACTTAAGGATGTAATAACACTAGGGATTTCTTGCACCTACACACATTGACCAACTTGTCAAAAAATGGAGAGAAAATTATTACAAATATAAGAGAAGACAAAATTTTCCTCCACCCTAAACAATACCGATCCGATCGGGATACTGAGTGTTTGCAAGAAATAATAACCGCAAGCGTACGGATCAATCGTAGCTATGGGTTGAACTCAAGGAAATATACACCACCCTATTTTACTCACTTTAAAATAATGCAAAGTGAATCAAATTAAAGTGTTAAATTAAACCAATTAAACTAACAAATTAACGCGTCCTAACTCACAAGCATCTAACGAATTAAATTGGCGTCCTAACACATATCCATCTAACCTATCAAACTAACGCGGATTGAAAGGGGTAAATTGCAGCCACACACCACAACCACATAAAAAAATAGAAGAAGAAGAAGGAGAATGAGATAGAAGAAGAGAGAATGAGCTAGAAGAGAGGGAGAATGAGGTTAAGAGTTTAAAGAGTAAAAACCTAGATGTGCTTGAACCAGACTAAAATTACTTGCATGAATGTAGTTGAAGAGCTTGAATACTTGAACAAACCTTGTATGGCTTCCTCTTCTAAATCTCCAAGTCTTGTCATCAACTTAGAAACTTAGACTAGAAAGCTTGAAACTAAACTAGAATTATTACAACCATATTGAAGGCATAAAATTAAAGCATGAATCAAAAGCATAACAACCAAGGAATTCAAAGCATAAAATCAAACTAGAATTTAGAAAGCCAAAAACTAGAAGAAGAAAAGAAGAAATTTCACTAATTAATTGAACTAAAAACTGAATTAAAACTAACTTAAAAACTGAACTAAAACTAACTTAAAAACTGAACTAGAACTAACTAGTTACAACCCAAAGGGCAAGGGGTATTTATAGGGGGAAGGAGAGAAAAAGAGAGAAAAGGGAAGAGGGAGAGAGGCCTCCACGATTTTGGGGGCTCTCTCCTTCTAAAAATCGTGGAGGGGAGAGAGAGAGGGAGAAGAGAATCCAAAAATAGAGAATATTCCCTTCTCCTTCCTCCTTTATAATGCTTGACTCCCAAGAAAAAGGAGAAAAAATAGAAAGAGGGAGAGAAGATAATCCTAGCTACTTAAACCTTCTATTTTTACAAAAGTAACTTTCTAGTTCTAACTTGTGCTTCCTTTTCTTTGTAGATATCTTCTCCAAGCAATGAGATCAAGGCATCTTTGACTTTTCAACCTTTCATGGATGAAAGAATATTTTTCAAAAGAAATCTATCCAAAGTACAGTTCCAAAAGTGCCCTTGGAAAGTTGGAGGAGAGAGAGAATGATGACTAGGATTCCACTCATCAATCAAATAATTCCAATCATGTCCTCTAGGAAAATCGTGGAGCACTGGGCGCAGCCCATAAAAAATCGTGGACAGTTGTGGGCCTTAAAAAATCGTGGAACCCTGTGGCAGTGTGGGTCCCCCCCATGTGGGTAGCAGTCCTTCTCTCTCTTTAAGAATGAAAAATTGCCGAAACAGTCCTGTACTTGCAGTAGATCTCCACCATTGCTTAGAAGTACCTTATTTAATGTCAAAAATGTCCTTGGGCAGTGGCAAAATGACTATGGGCTTGCACTACAGCTCCTTTCTAGCCCATTATCCTTTCCTGACCTGAAAAGAATAATCGATTGCATGGTGGCCTAAACAAATGCGTACTTGCGTTCCGTCACGTCCATCTTGCTCCAAATTTAGCTCTGAACACTGTCATACAAAAATATTGGGCAGCTTTACGTGTAAATTTAGACATGCAGCTCCCAATAATCCAGAATAGCCCAAAATAGCCCAAAACCTGAAAAGCACAAGAAAGCACCAAAGTAACTCTTTCTGCCCTAAGATTTCACACGCAAATGTGCTCATCACTGAGATTACGAACCTTGCTCTGGACTCCTTGGTTAGGATCTTTATCCTCTCAATTACACTACCCGCACTTGACGTCAAGTACATTTAACAGAGGAGGTAGAAATGATTATCCTACCCTTTGCTCGAACACACTGTCCAAGGTAGGATCCACCTCCCTCTATTAGATGTACTTGACGTCAAGTACGGGCAATGTAATTGAGAGGATAAAAATTCCCCTCTGGTTACGTAAACTCTTTCTAAACGAAACATTCTAGAAGGAATTGACCCAATGTTTGACCGTAAGAAGGAGAAGGCAACGACAACCTCGTGTTCTGATGGGAAACGAGCAACTCGTGTAATTGCTTCCCTATAAAAGACCAAATGTCCACAGTCCTTTTCAATTCATCTTTTTCTTTCCATATCGCTTTCATCTTCGTTTTCGTCAAAAACTTCTCCCTCAAACAGTCATGGCGCCCAAGGTCCACGGAGCCTTATTCTCCCCTGCAGCAATGAGAGCCTTCGTTGCCCTCCACGAGAAAGAAGTCGAATTCGAGGTCGTTCCCATTGACATGGCAGCCGGTGAGCACAAGAAAGAACCCT